>NC_061516.1:4355500-4657000 GCF_022379125.1 Scophthalmus maximus
AGCCCAAGATACAGATATGTGGTGGTATCAATCTTCTCGTTTAACTCTCCTCCAAAAATTAACGAAGCACATTTTCCAAATTCATAAACTGTTCCTTTAAAACTAGAACTTTTCTCATGTGATGAGTTGAACCTGTTTTGAATCCCCAAAGTCAGTTCAGGCTCAAGGTTGGTTTTATTTTCCGGTTCAATTCAGGTTCAAGACTGTGGTGCGTGTGATGTAGTGTGACAATCGCGTTCAGGCACTCTTTGTTACCCAGCTCATTTTGTCTGTGATAAGTCACTGTAATACTCTAATAATGTGGGACGTGTCACTGTGTCAAGTAAACGTTTAAATATATTCTACTTTTATTGAATCTCTTGAGTCCTGTTGGGATCTCACTTTCATGAGAGACCATGCATTTTCTTGCATGCAAAAACACTTACTCAACCCGATAGTGACTTTGTGTATGATATAAAATGCTTATATCAGAAATGATGGTAACAACAAAAATCACACTATTCTGTGAGTCGCAAACGGTTTTATATGTTGACTAAGATGAATGTGCCTGGGTACATGTGCCAGTCATAATTGTGTTATATTTGGAGTTGCAGGTATCGGAGAGTGTGAAGTGCCTGTGCTCCTGCTCACCCTCACACATGAACACACACACACACACACACACACACACACACAACGCACACACACACGCACACACACACGCCGGGGGAATGCCCTGAGAAGCCTGGCTGTGTAATTGGTGTACACAGAGTGTGCTAATGAGCTTCCTCCTCTGTCACGCACACCCGAACACCTGATAGATAATTACACCTCCCTCTCTCCCTCTGTTTCCTGCTCTGTCTCTCTCTCTAACTTCATCCCTGCACCCCCCCCCACCCCCCATCTGTCTCTCCCTCCGCGCCGCTGTCTCTCTTTCACTTCCTCTTTGTCTTTCACTCCATCCTTCTGCACCATGATCTGTCCTCCTCCTGCTCGTCTCTCGCCCCCCCCGTCTTTGGTGATCATTTCTGTATAGATTTGGGCTGCAATAGAGGATGTAGGAGACTGGGACAACGAGGAAGTCAGGTTGGGTGGGGAAAAAAAAACTAAGGAGACCCTAGCAAAAGGGCACAGAGAGCGGAAAGAGTGGAGATCAATGTTAGCCAGTGGGAGCGGCTGGCATCCAATAAGCCCATACTTCATTCAGAATAACCAATAACTCAAATGACTCCAGGCCATCAATCTCTCTACTGCCTCTGTGACGGCTAAAGAGGACGACAGGCTCCCAATGTTACCCTATAGTCTTTTGATAATAATAAACACGCGCTCTCATATTGTGTGGTGGTGTCCATGCCATTTATTGGAAATGATGCAGTTCTTCACCAACACATTGTTCAGTGTTTGTCTCCTCAGGCGGAAGTGGCAGGTTTTGACAGTCTCGCCATTGAGAGGTGAAAGCAAAGAAAGCAGGGTAGTGTGCCCTTTTGTGTGTTTCATTTGTCCAGATCGTTTTTCAAGTTCCTCTACATCTTGTCCATCTGTTGATTTCATTTGGTGCCAATAGGCTCTGGATATTTGATTCAAGGTGATCGAAGAATTTACTGACACAATTATAGTTTTGTTTTGATTAGAGCTGCATCGTTGATAAGCGGAATAGACTGATCTGCAACAATTTTGCTTATAGATGAGTCGTTTTAAAAGCAAACGTATGCTCTTTTAAATAAATTCAAATAGAGTATAGAATAGTGACAAATAGTTACATATGAAAAACTTGATCCAGGGATTTTTCTGCTTAATAATGATAATAATATAGACTGATGATAATTCAAAAGATTAATCAATTATCAGAATGGTCGTTGATTTATCGACTTTATTTGTTTATCTATCAATCGACAATGGAAAAAACAAACTAGTCCTTTCAGCACCTGTAATAATTTCCATCATGGTGTCTGTTGCGTATTGCTGCTGCACACACTTGTGCTGAGCAGAGTGATCGATCTGATCGGATACACCCACTGATAGCTTATTGTGGAGGTCACTCGTCATTAAACGTGACGCGGGGTGACCTCCGTCCAGTCCCCCCAGAGTGGGGGCCGTGCCCTCGGAGGCGTGGGGGTTTGGGTTTAATGCAGAAATAATGGATGGTGTTTCAGTATGAAGCCTAAAAAAAGGATAAAGTTCATGATGCGTATTATGTGTGCTTTAAACTGACCACCGTTACTTTATGTCATAGGCTGCAGCAATGTATTCCGACACAGGTTTGGTTAAACAGAGCAAAAGCCTGCCCCCCACCCCCCACCCCCCCTGCACCACTGCACTCCCCTTGTTTATCAGCAGGGCGCAGCACTGCTTTTCCCTTAACAGGCGTCGAGTGCGAGCGGAGGGGGGGACGCCACAGAAACACCGAAATTGATTGCTGGAAAGGAGGATGGCAATAAATCAAGCAGGAAAGCAAATGTAGACAACGCTGTTCTTGTTTATGTCTAAACAGGCGGAATAGAATAAATGTGCTCTATTTTTCAGTCCGTTTGAAAGCAAATTTGATCGAATTTTGCATGCATTGCCAATCCCTCTGGTTAGAGCCTAATTTAAAAAAAAAAAAACACTGAACCCCTCGATTTATAAGCTATACTTTCCCTTTACTTTACATTTTGATATAATCAAATTATGTTTTGGGGTTTTTTTACATTGTGAATTTTCCCCTCTGTCTGTGTCTAAGTCAAATTTGTATTCCTATTTCAAATTTAATTGACTGTCATTCATGAGCAAACTAATTAAATGTCTGGTCTCTCCCATCGGATATTGCTTCGCAGACACTGTGGCATATGATCCATCTTCAGATTATATGAAATGCACCATGAAACGGATGTAATGTGCGTTATTTTCAGACAACAATGAAGATGCAATGTGCAGTCACATTAACACGTGTATCTCAGTTACACGCGTTTTTCCTGAAGCACTTGAGTTAAATTCTCATCTCCTCTTCCCATCATGTCCCCTTTCTTCTTCAGCCTCTGTCGTCCGTGTGTCCTTTCATACCGTTCACGTCCGCCCGCCCTTCGAGTGCGGCCCTGTGGTGTGTATATCCGTATGGGCCGAGCTCCGGAGATGTGTGAAGGGTTCCTGCTTCTAATTGGGGCTAATGGCTCTGGCCATCTGCCTGGTCTGAGCCCGCTTGCATGTGTTCGGCTCCGCTCTGGCCTCGCTCTGGCCTCGCTGACCAGTCAGTTGAAGGACACTCTTCCACTTGTCCATCTGGCCGAGAACAAGGATGGAACAACTGCACCCTGCTGCAGCCGTCATCGCGCAGTCTCAGCTTTTCCGATTTCAGTGAAAACATGAAGCGGTTTGATCGTTTCCAGCGAAACAATAGAACATGGGTGAACGTTTACTCGTGATGCCGGGGGGGGGGGGGGGGGGGTGTTCGTGTGCAGTGCTGTGGGTTAAGTCCCGCATTCTCTGTAGCTGAGCCGAAACCTCAGCGGCCCATGTCTTATCTGTGTGAGGGTGAACGCAAAGGTGAAGCCCACTTTGTGTTTGCAGTGGCAGGGTGGAGGGGAGGCAGATGGCACACACAGGCTCGCCTCACTGAGGAGAATCACAGATAATTGGAGAGTGATGCTTAACCGCAGCCCTGCCGATCGATGCCAATCCGCCTGCTCTAAGTCCAGGGGTTATGCTTTTCTTTTCTTTCCATACACTGCAATTAATCCAGTGTTTAGCCCAGTATGTGAAGAGTGCGGGAGAATACCAATGACCCGTTTAAGGCCCCCGCTTGTCCTTAATCTTTCCCATCTAGTCCTTAAAAATGCACTGATGTTGTGTTAGACCTGGATGTGATTTGCAGCTGGTCTTTGCATCTGGTCGCGCACGAACAGCAAAAGAAGGAAGAAAAAAAAAAAAAACCCCGCTCGGATATCAAACACAATCAAAACACGTTCCTGTTTCTCTGACTCACTCTTATTCCATCACATGAACAAAAGCCCACGGCAGCGTCTCCTGAGACGAACTGAAAGCAGCCTCGGGGTAGTGTTAACTGGCTGTGTAAATGATAGATTTATATCCTAAATCCATTAGCAAAGCCACAGGGACCACATAGACACCTTAAGTTGTTGACAGAGGGGGGCAAGGGGAGGGCCGAGGGAGCTGGACAAGAGACACGGGCCACGTTTATGATTGCGTGTTCAACAGCACATAAACAGAGACAGGAAAAATAGGTAGGGCTTCATTTTGGCTGTGCCCCGGCACAACAGCAGGCACATCCTGGATTTCTACAGTTAGCAATTTGGAATAATACACAACCCCTGAATAATTTAAAGGAGCGTGAGCAGAGCAAAGAGTTTGTGTTTTTTCTAAGAGAAATTAATCCTCTTCTAGAATGGCTTGTGTTTCCTGCTGAAGTGGCTAATATTTTAATTAAGCCAGAGGAGGACTCTCTCTCGCCTCCCTGAGAGCTCCCTGATAAACTCCCTTCCCTCTGTTGATGGTAATTTAGCAGGTCCCGTGAGACGCACCCAGACACACTGGGTTTGTGAGCCAGCACCGATTCATTGTGTATGCATGTACACCCCCCCCCCCATCTTTAACGTGTGTGTGTGTGTTAATTGGTGGACGTGCTAGTTGCTCCCGCTGTGCAGCACAGGGTTGTTGGGCTCTTGTGACAGCGCCTGTCCACAGGCCCGTCCTGTGGGGCCTCTTCACCAGTTTTAGTCAGGCCTAAGTGGGGCTCTTTGTGGCCTGTTTGTCAGGCCTAAGCAGGCTACCGCGGGGGGTCTTTGTTGCCGGGATGTAGTGCTAAATGGAGGCAGATGGCCGGGAGTTAGCCACGTGAGGCTCCAAGACGCAAAGGATGGGAGAGGGGGCCCAGCTCAGCTCTGTCACCCTCAAAGAGGGTCACAGTGGGTCATAGCCCCTGTCTGCCTCTTGTTAGCACTCTCAATGGGGACCATGTGCGCCCAGATTTGCCCCTGGTCCGGAGGGACGGTATCCATGGAAACAAGGGGGATTCGATGGCCCAGAGGGAGCTGGTGGGACGGGGCATCCCCCATCCCAAGGCTCCCACACACTCATAGACACCCACAGTCCATAAAAACAGGCTAAACTGTGATTGACTGGCATGAAGGGCGTGTCTCAGCCCTAATGGCTCTTTAGTCAGTTGGAATAATAGACTGTCGGTGGCTCCGCTCTCTATATTTCCTGTCACATCACTTTCCTTCTTTGTCTCAATTGCTAATTTAGGGTAATTACAAGGTGTGAGGTGTTAGACAATTTTCTAATGTGAGGATTAATGGGTGTAGGTGAGAAACGTGAGTTAAGTGCATATAGGTCTATGTTATTTCTGAGCTGCCTCATGTTTCACATCAGTGTTTTATGAGAATTATGTGAAAGCAGACATTTTGGTAGAATCTATCACTGATACAGCGGTTCAGGCAGTGGTAATTAAAGCACATTTTCTGTATAACAAGATTATAAACAGAATATGATAAATATTTAATAGAAATAATGACAATCAATGTACAAAGTAGTCTCATTCTGCTAGAGAGTTTTTTATTTCTTAAATAGCATCAGATACCTGACACCAGCTGTAACAATCATTCTGTCCACTAATGATAAATTGCTGAAATGTGCTTTTCCATTTCCATGACACCTATTTGCCTGCTTCAGCCAGGGTGATGGACGTGCACCTTTTTTTTCAAGATTTATTTTTTGAAGACATTTAAAAAGAAAAGAAAAAAGAAAAATAATAATTCACCTAAAATGTTGCTGACATCTTGATGGAAAAATATTTTTTTTAATTACGCTTAGTGGTAAAGAATCATACCAGATCAGATATTTCGCCATAGTTTTAAATATATCTCTCCCTGAGATTTATCCCCAAGTACAATGAAGGTGAATGGAATTTTGTCTGAGGCTCACCACATTGGATCCCTCTGTCCCTGTGATTTTAGGTAAATTCCAGAACATTTTTGTAGGGATTATTTCTTTGGCCAGAAATTGTTCCAAGAAATTTAAACTGCCATAAGGCCAAACCTCAGTGCAGGTCGATGTGGGTGTGTCCCGGAATCTGATGAAGCTGACCCGTGTGATCTCATCCCTGCAGGTTTGCCGGGAGGACGGTCAGCAGTGGAGCCCTAGTCTTGGTGTCGCTGGAGATGAAGGAGTCCTCATCTGCCCTGCTTACCATCAACACGGAAAAGAGCGTCATGGCGTCCATGTTGCTCCGAGACCTCAAACAAGCCCTCGCCCAAGCATAGAGCTGCCAAGCCCCACTCCTTCAAGGTTCTATTAGTAAAGGTAAAGGGGAACAAAACGTACATAAATATTTCATACTTTTTATTTCTGGGTTTTGGGACAATTGACAATTGCTTGTGTGTGCTCACAGAGAACGAACAGGTAACTCTGGCAACTATAACAGCATTTCTTCTTATTATGGTCTGCCACTTTGGAAAGGATTGTCCTGAACTACATGAATAACTTTGCTGAAATAAAGCATTGATCCCCTTTAGAACACACCGAAGACATCAAATGTGATAATACAGTTAGCAAATGTGTCACTGCCCTCGACCACTCCTATTCGACCTTGTCCTTCACAGGTCGCAACCTAAACATGACATAACCCCGTGGTAAAAAGTACGATTTCATGCCATTATGGTTTTTTACCAAATATCATCATGTACAAATATTTGGGAGAAAGAATAAACTGCCCAGCGCCATGGGCCAAATATTCGAGCCCTGTTTAATGTCTTGAGAAATCGAGATACTCCACTAAGAATTAAAAGTATACTGTAGATGTCTGCCTGAGCCAAGAGACCCTGTGTTCACATTGATGAACTTCCTTAGTGCCAAAAAAAAACCAGAAAAGCAGTGGCATTTCAACCCAACTGATCATTGTCATCAATTCATAAACCTTTAGAAACCAAACAAGACTCTGTGCCTGATATCGTTTTACATTCCAACCTGGAAACTGCCCCGGAATCACAACTGTTAAAGTGCCTTCCACATTGAACTATTGGTATTTAGAATACCAAACCTATACATTAGATTTAAATCAACAAGGTGTTTTTATCTGTGTCACTGTAGCTGAACAATAAAAAGTGAACTTAATAAAAAGAATAATCCCTTCTTTTTTTTGTGGTAACGCTCTTCAGTTGGATTTGAGGGGATTTAGCGACTGTGTCACTCCGACGTCTGTGCTGGGATGTATTGTCATTTAGCTGAATGTGGCTAAAACACAAAAACGGAAATGGCGAGCTCTGTGGCAGGCGGAGGCACAAACTGTGTACTGACGACATCATGATTTCAATAAGTCCATCGCTCCACCTGCTGACGTACTGTACGTTATGTTCCTCCCTCATTTCCTTCCACCATCCTCTGTGTTGTAGCCCTTTAAACCAGCGGCAGCAGTGGCACCAGGCTCACGGTCAAGTTTTCATAGATGACAACAAACATGGAACATGGTTTTTCATGAAAAACCCACAGTAGATAAAAATGTAAATATAAGGCTCACGTAAATGTTGGTAAATCACTTTTTTAACCTTGTAACATGTTATAAGACTCAGTGACCCCATGAGAAGAGAAGCCTGCAAACTGCAGCTACTGTACTTTGTTATTTGCAGATATACGACAGATATATCCTGCACTCCACGTGATGACGCAAGTAAACCTTATTCACACAGATTTATTTCCATGGCCTTTTGGACTAGAGGAGATTTGTATTCGCACAAACGCAAATACATGGCGGTCAATTAGTTTCTTCTTTCATAGGAGCCAAGATAGTGCTTCAATTAAAAATATGAAAAACAACAACAACAGTGGCACTCAGAGAGCGCAGACCTCCGCCAAGGCTGAGCAATCCCCCACCTCACCCAAAAACTGGCATTCCCATCTCCATTATGTGTTTGTGAAGATGTGACTCAAAATGCCAAGTTTTGTCCTCATCTCGTTATGGTGGAGAATCCTTCCAAAAAATTCCTGGGTCTGGATCCCTCCCAAAAAACGTTGATCAAATTTTCATGCAAATTCGTCCATACATTTTTTAAATAATCCTGCAAAAACAAACAGACAAACCGAATCACATGACTTCCTCGGCGGAGATAATGAAGCAGACGACTGCATTGTGTGTGGACAGAACATACATTTACATCTGAGTCATTTCTGGGTATTAACATGAGCTGTTGTAGCCACTACTCATGCCTCTCATGTAAAACCTTAATATTTAACTCACACAAGCATCTTTTTTTTATTTATCAATACAATCAGCTGCTCTGAAGATATTTCGAGAGTCTTCAAAAACTATTGTGTTTCCTGCATGACAAAGGAAGTGTGAAACACTATTACCTACAATGGGAATGTGGCTACGTAAAACACATGCTGTTACTTTACAATATTTTCTACTTTCATACTACATATACTCTTTTTTTTTTCTCTCTCTCGTGCTTTTTCATGCAGCAGCAGATTTTTTCTTTTTGGAGATTCTGGAGATATGCTGATATGCTTAACAATCCTCTGGGTTTTACAGGTATATTGGATATGCCGCTCTGTGAATGTAAGGTGATACAGTACATGAAAGATGTATATCTGCCATCGATTACAGTCCCAAACTTTAAAAAAAAAAATCGGTGTTCTTTTTAGATGAATTCAAAAACGTACAGGCTTGTGTTTCTCCGCCTCGCTCACCCGTGAAGTATTTCCCTCCTCCCTCACCCGTGCAATGAACGATGTTGCCCATGGCATTAATGTTTAAAAGAGACCCAATCATAACTGTTACAAAACTGTCCCTGCAAAGCTAGTATCAGTGATAGTAGGGAAATTCACGGTAGCTGCGTAAATTCATTTCATGTTAATATTCGGGAGGTGTGCGAGGATTTTGTGCAGCGAGCGTGATGAAAGGGCTTCAGCTCGACTGGTGAGTAGAGATGCATCTCGTAAACCTGAAGCCTGTCCACTGCCTGAAGACAGTTCTGCTGCGTTGCTCATTGTTGGGTAAAGTTGTGCAGACTCTACGTGATGTGTTTTAGCTCGGAGTAGGCCCGGCGGCGTGGTGTGCTTTGCGTCTGGCTGTCTTTTCTGGCTCATAAATAGCGTCTCTCTGAGGGCCGTGGTGAACACCTGTTAGCTCATCTGTCACAGGAGCTCCACTCGCATCCATCACCTCTCCCTCTGTACTCATTCCCTCAGCCAGCTGTTCCCATTACAAACACACACACACACACACACACACACAGGCGCTGTGTCAGACCTGGCAGACACACACAGACACACACACACACACACAGACATATATATACACACACACACACACACACACACAGACACACACACACACACACACAGGCGCTGTGTCAGACCTGGCAGACACACACAGACACACACACACACACACACAGACATATATACACACACACACACACACACACACACACACAGACACACACACACACACACAGGCGCTGTGTCAGACCTGGCAGACACACACAGACACACACACATAAACCTTTCGGGCATGTTTACACATTTTACAGGTTCCTCCACAAAAAGAAACAACGGATCGAAGTCAGTTGGATTATAAAAATTGGTGTTGGTGAAGTAATGAGCTCACAATATCTCACACAAACATATTCTTTCACGTTTTATGTCACAGAGTAAAACACCAACATGCCGACAGGGCCACACAGACAGAATCTGGACTCTGCAGAAACAAGCCTACTGCTCCACAGGACAGGATGAGCATCACAGAGGTGGGGGGATGAAATGATTCAAAGATTTAGTCATCTTTCTGGACGGGACTTTAAGACAAAGCCAACCGAGAACCAGAGAAAGGTTTCAACACGCATGAAACGTATGTCGATGCTTTTCACTCTGACTCACTCCTCCTGAAGACGTTATTCTCTCAGATGTCCGTCATGAATAAACTTTCATAAATAATAGTAAAAAAATTGTGCTTCTTTTAACTCTGAGAATCATCACATTTTTATATTTTCCTCAGTTTCAAAATAATCCAGTGATAGTTGGTGAGCTGGAGGGGTCGTCGCATAGTGGCCTGTGCACTTCAAACTGGAGTCGCTGATACCTAAACCTGCACACATTAAAATGGTACCAATAAGCCCAAAATGTAAATGATAAGGTAATTAACAACTATAGGCTAAAAACAGGGCTCATAAGAGAATACCAAGACCTACTGGACCTGTAACGAATCTTATAACGTATCATGGATCACATGGATCATTTTGTTGACTTGATTAATGATGGATTCAATTGACATATTGGTTACCAAATAGAGTAAAAAGAGTATAAGGGGTATGCATGGAGGAAAAAATGAAAAGAGGAAGATTTCTTTTCCCTTTGTATTAGGAGAATTAGGTTGAACTAAATCAGGATGAGGAATCATTTGTAATTGTGCATCATCGAGAATTACCTTTGACATTTGAAAATTGAAGTCAAACTTTTAAGAACATATTCAACTACAAACGTTAGTACTGTACATACAGTATGACTGCCTCTTCAAACAGATGAATTGGTGAAAGTATTCTTCAGAAGTAAATTCTTTCTCTCTCAGCTCACAAACACTGTGTAGTGTTCAGCGTTAGGACTTTGAGGAGGTTGTGCTGAAAACTGTGTGTCACGACGCCGAAATCACACAACAAACAACCTTGTAGGAGGCGGCTGTGGCTCGGGGTACAGTCGGTGGTCCACGAACCCAAAGTTTGGCGGTTCGATCCCAGCCTAGCCCTCATGCCGTTGTGGCCTTGGGCAAGACACTTCACCCTAAATTGCCTCTGACGGCTCTTGTGTACATTCTTGCGTATGAATGTAATAGAAGACGCGCGGTAAACCTCAGCGCCGTATGAATTCGTGTCATTTACCATTTGTGCAAACTGAAATTGGGGATTATTGACAAATGCAAAGATATGGATAGTTATACAATACAGGTATCTAAGTGGATTTAGTGGACCATAAGAGGTGACTTTATTCTTGACATTTCAACTTTATTCTTGACATTTTGACTTTATTCTCAAAATACATTTTCTTATGCTGAGTCCTTACAGTCTTTCGTACGAATAGATCTTGAGGTTGGCGTCAATATTCATCTTAAACACGACGGTGCTCCGGAAGCCTGACGTGTCTTCCCAGCTCCCTGTTGATGTCTTGAAAACTCAGAGACAAATGAAACTGAAAAGTAACTCTTTTCAAGAGCAATTTTGGAAACTTCAATCGCTCTTTTTTTTTTTCTTTTTTTTTTTTACAACTTGTGTATCCGTGTCATGCTGCGATATAGCTTTTCCTCAACCGGTTCCCGCTGCTGACAACCCACCACTCGGTTTACTCCCACCCTGAGTCTGAAAACACGGCACAATGTTCCAGGTTGTAATTATTCTAATTAATGAAGAGCATAAACAGAAGAAAAGAGCAGCGAGTGGTGGACAGGTCTGCGTAAACAACAGAATCTTACACAGAGTGCTTGCTGCGAGGGAGGGGTTTCGAAATGAGTTTCTCACTTGTTTTTCCTTTGACTTATCCTGTTTTATTGTCATTTCCAGTTAACCTATTCGACGACTTGGAGACGAATAGATGAATGTGAACTCATTCGGTTTGAACAGATGATCGCTGCCCTTCGTTTCACTTCAGTCACCATAATGTAAATTATAATTAAATTCATCTTTTTTTTTACTCTTTTTACAGCTGCTTATAGAATAAAGATGGAAAAACTACATGTAATTTGTATTGTAGTGTTCTGTGTGTTTCCCCCCAGAGCAAACGCAGGGAGGTGTGTGCACGTCTTGTCCAGTATGTAGGCCAGATGTAGGATAACAGATCAGCTGAAGGTCAAATGTACCAACATACAGTAGATAACTTATTAATGGACAACCACTCGCCTCAACCTCCCTATTCAATGAAAACCTGTAGGAGAAACTACGGTGGCCTTCAAGCACCAAAAATCCTGCAAAAAGGCCCATCTCCAGAGCCGGTGTTTTTGTTTGTCCATTCTGGGCCACTGTAGCAACATGGAGGCGCAACATGATGGACTGCGTGAAAGGGGACCCGCCCGAGCTATGGTTGCTAAGAGATCGCAGCGTGGTACAGTAGATTGGCATTTCCTTGTTTCCTCTGACAGTGGCAGATATTTAAATATGGCGGAAAAGTGAAAGAGAGGTACCTGCTACGTTGACGCTATAAAGATTTAGCGATGATATGCTCTTGGAACCAATATAGTCTGTGTAGTTTGATAGGCAATGACAAGGAACCCTGACACTAACCCGTCTCTAGAATTGTAGGACAAAATGTGACAGTGCGCAAGCGGTGACGCAAATGAGAGAGCTCGATCGTATCGTGTTGTGACCGCGCTGTCGGCCTCAGACATTCCTCCCTATCTGGAGGGCCGGTTGTAAGGCGACGAGAACAAAAGCGTCGTAGTTTCCGGCGAATACAGACGAATAGGAAAAACATCCTAATGAATATTAGATTCCATTTCTGCCAAAACATCCGTCTACGTCCCACACACTGCACCTGCCGGCGTGGCTCTGGACTCGTGAACTCATTTCATCTTTTGCACAAAAGACTGTCATTTGAAACATGAGATATTTCCGCTGGCCGTCTTCGTACAGATAGATCCAGAAAGTGTGTGTGTGTGTGTGTTAGTGTGTGTGTGTGTGTGTGTGTGTGTGTGTGTGTGTGTGATCCATCTCCCAGTGTTGGCACCTGCTATAATGGCCTCTGGGGAGGGAATGAGAGAGAACAGGGGGCTGCCTCCCTCCTTCTCCTTCGCCTCTCTCTCAACGTTGCTGCGCTGTGACAGCTTGATTTCATTCCGTCTCTGGGCTGCGGCACAGTGACACGATGGTTCCCTTCAGTTGGTCCCATCCCGGTGCCTGTTTGAAGAAAAGTACAGAGTGGATGGAGGGAAGGTTGGTGGGGGGGGGAGGGGGACCTCACCACTGAGAGCAACTTCTCATTAGCCAGCGTGTCTCTGATCACAGCCCCCCCCCCCCCCCCCCCCCCCGTTCGGCCACAACACACGACACTGTCCGTCCCCAGTGTTACGTTTGCATTCCCTGCTGTAAGAAAATGGCTGAAATTTACCTTTTTGCGCGACGGCTGTCTGATCCCGTCCGCTTCCCTCTCACATCGTCACACAGGGGAGAAGGGACGAGGAACGAAACGCTTTCGGGTGACAGCGCTGTTGGAAAGGGACATTATTCAATCAGCTTCTCTTTGTTCTCCGTCGCATGATCTCCCACCAGCCAACCACGTCGATTAACCACCAACGCGCCATCGAGGGTAAAGTTGATGGTCATCCTCTTCCCCGCTACTGAGTTCAAGGGTGCAGGGCCTCGTTTCCCCAGAGCGTCTAAAGTGTCACAAACTTGAGTTACGCATCAGTGGGTCTGATGGAGAGAAAGAAAGAGAGGATGACATTCTCGACTAGGAAGCAGCATTTCAGGTTTCACGTGATCTTCAGAGAAGCGGGCTGCCTATGAAGAGCGTGGAGGAACTCCGTGTCCATTATAGTTCATGTTACACTTTGCGATCTACAGTATGTATGATGTATCGCACGTCTCGCAGACCGTTTAATCAGCGCGGGTTCCTTTTCCTCCCATCACTGACGCCGCGGCTGTGACCCATTCGTTTTTTGAAGTAACACTAACGAGTTGCGTTGGCTGAGCGTCGCCTTCGGCGCCTGTGGCGCGCAGGCTATTTGCAAAACACGTCTGGAATGTCTGATAGAAGCAGCGGGCTTCACGCGCTGTCCGGCACGTGGCTGATTTCGAGGAAATCGTTCTGGCCCTGCGCCAGAGGAGAATTTGGCTCTGGGGTCGTTCCCGATTGGAATCTGCTCTGAACTGAATATCGACGGGTCTGCTGACTTGGTCTTGCGACTTTAAATCCACTAGTCTAGCGGTTTGAAAAGCACAGTGATGGAATACTGAGAAGAAACCCGCAACAGCCAATGACGGGGGGGCACCAACCGGACGCTGCGCACTAACGTAAAGCTTTACGTCCGACTCACCTCCAGCTTGCGCCGCAAAAACGTGTAAGCCTTGCTGATTGCTTCTTCAGCAATCGTTTCATTCACAGTTCTTTCCTCCCTCTCCTTTTATGTTTTGGTTCCGAAACGTAAAACGCACAAGTTCAACCAGCGGACGGCAATTTGTGTTTTCAATGAGATCAAAATATTTTATATTACTTCATTTTTTTATATTATATATAATATAATATTATATGTTTATATTATATTTTATAAAATTAGGATATTTACAGCACATAAACAGATTGAAGAGCAATTGCAAGAGGCAGAACACAATGATTAGTGTATGATGTGTAGTGTATACAAAGGGTTGTGAGGAAGACTGTAGTTCTGCAGAAAAGAAATCAGTTGTTGAGCTGTTTAATTTCATGAATAGTATTTATGTCAAACGAGGTGGACGTGCAATCTTAAAATGCGCTCACACAAAAAAACCACTTCTCATATTTTCGAACGTGTAAGATTCTTAGTAATTAAAGGTTAAGAGGCAATTGTACACATATGAATAATAATCTGCAGATTGTGTCGATGTCCGCAAAGTCGAGATTGACGCTGATGATGACCAGTCAACTAGCAGAACACTGACCTGCCTCAGCTGCCTGAAACATCCAATGTCACATTAAAAGGGAATACAGATTCACAAAACTGTCTCAGTAAATTGCATTATATCAATATCATTTTCTTTACTTCTAAAGTTCTGTTTTCACGCCTTGTATTTGGGCTGCTGATGACCTCTCAACCTTTACGACACCACCAGAGGCTAAGTGAACACAAAGTGATTTTTGTGATTTTGGGTGAACTGACCCTTTAAACTCTGACACCAAAACAAAATGAATTGTGTGATCTGACATTATGAGTCGTGTGTGCAGACTGGTTTCATAAAAAAAAAAACCCTGACTGTTAGCGATCTTGCGACTGATCATTTCACAAGTCACTAACACAGTTCATCCTCTGGCAACACCGATGATGTTCCCTCACCTGCAACGACGACGGGGAAGCGCAGGGACAATTTCTACCCCCCCCCCCCCCCCCCCCAAAAAAACACTCACCGTGTAACTCCAGCAGACCCGCGGGAACAGTGATTGCGGTGATTATGCTTAAATTGATGCTTTACAACTATTCCTGTGTCTCCTGTAATAGTAATTATATTTTGTTTCCCTCCACTGAAGTTTCTTTTAAATGCTTCTTCGGAGCATGGCCACTAACGACTGCATGTCTCCCCGCCGAAATGTTCAATCAGCCGACGGTCAGGGCCACAGGCGCGGTTCAGTTTCTGCTGATTTGATTTTTCACTTTCCTTTTTTGGGTTTTATCAATCTGCAGTCCGCTGAAACACGCTTTTTTTGGTCATACGCGCTCTGACACACAGGTTCCAGGGCCGACGCGTTCAATCAATGTTTCCCAGTGAAACAAGAGCATTGTGATTCCTTGGATCAGACCATACCGCTCTCCTAAGTGTACTTTAGCAAGAATTTGCATTCAAATAATAATTAGCTTCTTATATCTTTAAATTTAACTTTATATTCTTCTTCTTTGTTTCTAAAATAGCTGAGAGTGCACTGGCTCTACGGATCCATGCAGCGATCCAGGAAAAGGGAATCACTGCAAATTCTTTGAAAGGCTGTGCTTTCATCACATTGTTCACCTTCCATTTGTGTGACCCTTTTTCTCGAAGGAGCACAGTTCCCCGAGGGGCCGTCTTCGCAGGTGCATCCGACTCGCGCCTGTGTTTGTCCCATGGTGGAAGCATGCACAAAAGAAAACAAAGCATTCATGGACAGTCGGCAGGAAAAGGAATAGGGGGGGGGAAGAGCCCACCAGCCTTTAATTAACATTTGATTGCACTTTAAGAACCACTCAAGTGCATTAAAAAGTGATCACACCGTCAAAATGGAGACTGGCTTCATTAATAGTGACTAGGAGGTAAAAAGCCTGTGTGTGTGTGTGTGGATCCACACAGACGTAAACACATTTTGCACCCGGCTCCACGCCTTTTTTCTGCACCCACAACTGTGATTCACTTGCGACACACGTGCAGGATGCTGTTGACAGGTTAAAATGAGTTAACACAAGTTAATAAGTTAAAAGGGGTGAGGGGACGGTGAGTGCTGTTAAAGTGCTCCGCCGTGCCATTCGCCACCAATTTGCCCCCATAAAGGCCTGCCACTAAAACCGACTCCGTCTGACGCGGGGGCATATTAGCGGTGCAGGAGACACATAAACCACGGTGATCCGCGCACACAAAAGCCCCTCGCAAAAGTCTCCCGGCGCCCCTAACGAAGACCTATGTGTGACGAGCGAGCGCACAATGAAGAGCAGAGTACCCCCGGAGGCTCTCCGCCCGCAAACACTTTGCATCCGCAGCAGCCTCCGTCCCCTCGCTGATTATAAAAGCCACAGAGTGCCCCTGTGTTTGTCTTGTGTTTGTCTGCGTTTTCTGCTCTGAATGAACGCACTGTTCATTCAAGGAATTAACTTGCGTTTAGAAAAAATGGAATCTGCCGTTCTTCTCTCCTTCTTTTTTTTCCCCTGCCCCGCCATGATTTGCGTCCTCTGCCACAGTCGCATCTGCAGATTTGCGGTGCATTATGTTTGCACGGGTCTTTCTGCCCTTTGTGAACACATTGCTCATTATAGTCCCCGGACGATTCGGGATAATCAGAGCTGCAGTGAGCGGCAGTTCGACAGAACACCGGAAACCTGCAACTTATTTTATTTTTTTCAAACGAACATTTCATAGTTTATGGTTTTCCAACCATAAAAAAAAAAAAAAAAAAACCTTTTCTAAGTCTGAAATGGTGATAAGTTGAATTGAATGGAGATTTTGTGACTGGGGAAACTGGCATGAGCATTGTGAGCACAATTTTTTTTCCTGATGATTCACAGAGCAGAAAATTACTAACAGACAGCAGATCAGCTGCTAGTAAAAATAATGGGTAGTTTCAGCCCCAGTAATAATGGATAGTGGACAATATAATGACAATAATAATATAGTAATAATAATTAAAGGCGGGGAATATGTGGTAAGGGGCTCCATCGAGTCATTTTGGCACACCCTACCCGAGACCCCTAAAATATCAAGTTTTTCACCAGATCTGATGCTCGTGCAAATTTTAAAAACCTTTCGAGCATGTTTAGTCCCTCACATCACGCGATTACATTGCGTAATTGTAATAACAATAATTCCGTCGATTACAGTAGGTCCTTGCTGACTTTGTCAGTGGCTCGGGCCCTAATGATGATGATGATAATGATAATAATATTATTATTAATAATAATAATAATAATAATAATAATAATAATATTCATCTTAATAATAATAAATACTGATGATTACATCTTTCTCATAACATGTATTTGTTCATCAAGACATATACGCTCACCGCGGTCTTTATCAGGAACACTGGGCGTACACTGGGTAATCAAATTTGATTATGAAGTTTCCTAAATCTTGAAGTGACCCAGAAGTATTTGATCAGCGGCCATGATAAGATCTGTTCAGATTCTCTAAATGCATAGGAAAGGATCTTCAGTGCTTCCTTTCCTATCTCCTTTAGCAAAGGGTACACTGGAGCTTCCTATGCGAAAGGAAAGGAGATATAGACGCCCCACAATTCATTGCGGCAGCGATATTTAACGTGACGCGCCATGCACCAACGTAAACGATTCAATCCGAAATAGAAGAAGAAGAAGTAGAAGAGTATGAATATGACCCAGAAGTGACGCACGTCATCATGTAAGTTACTCTCACACATAATAATTCACATCTGATGTCACACGGTGGTAAAACACACTGAAAAAATGCTGGATGGAGCCGCTGCGTTTTTTTGGAGTCCATCTTTCCCCAAGACAGACGCGCGTCAATACCATCCGCCGGCGCGTGATGACGTAGTTCAGTGAAAGTCCAGTCGGATTCTCTGAGCGCCGCTGTCGGCTTTTCCTAAGTCCTATGAATCCTCCTTTACACCTTTCCTTGACCTCATGACCTTTTCCACTCAGTTCAAGGAATAGTAGATAGGAAGGACAATTCGACCGCACCCTGCTACTAATGCTGGCCGGTGGTCAGCTTCACGTTCGTCATGATCATCACCGTCATTCAGTCTCCTGTTCCACCACATCCCAAAGTTGTCCTACTGTATTCACGCCTGGTGACTGGGGAGGTCGCTGAAGGTCACGGAACCTCGCGGCCATGTTCATGAAACCAGTTTGAGACGACTTTCCTTGTGTGACATGGATCATTATCCTGCGGGAAGTCGCCATAAGAAGCTGGTGAACTGTGGACGTGAAGGGATGAACACGTTCAGTAATTATACTGTGCGTTTCGAGGTGGGCTCCACGGATTCATCCTGTTGATTCTGCCTCTGCCATCTGCAGCCTCAGCAGAATCCGGATTCATCAGACCCGGCTACGTTTCTCGGTCTGCATCTGTCCAGTGCTGGGGAGTGGGAGGTCACTGCGGCCTCAGGTTTCTGTTCTCGGCTCACACAGCAGCGGAAGCTGACGCGGTCCGTGACCAAACGCCTCGATGGTTTAGACGTGTTGTCCGTCCAGCCAGCGTGACCATGATGCTCACTGGAGGCAGAGTAAAGTCGAGTAAAAACACTAGAGACCGTTGTGTGAGAAAATCCCGGGAGATCAGCAGCTTCAGAAACACTCCGATCAGCCGGACTGGCACCAACAATCACGCCAGTCAAATTGACTTTTCTTCATCTTAGGTGAATGTTTTTGGAGTGTGGTGGATCTTCTGGCAGTTTTGTGGAGAGTCTCCATTTGTACCAGGTCAAGCTAGAGTAGTTTGAACTACTTTGTTGACAGTTTTTTAGGGTCAGTGGGTAAGGATCAGCGGCTGCTTAGGGCCAAGGTGGTCACCTGGGGGCCCCCAAGAGCCCTGCAATGTCCCACAGGAAAGCTTGATATTTTTGTCATGTCATTGATTTCATCATTGACATGTTACATTATGGCAATCATACAAAAATGCAATCCTATGTTAACGAGCTGGCAAGCTAACACCGGTTTAATCAATTGCAGCTTCCTCTGTCAGAGGTCACGTTCATGCACGCGCAATGTAACGATATAGGCACGATACAACCACAGTCAGTCAGTCAGTCAGTCAGTCAGTCAGTCAGTCGGTCGGTCGATGGTATTTGTAGTTGGATTTTTCAAACCAAAAGCAATTCAAATGGTTCACTTGTTTACTGTTAATACTGGTTTATTTTGATACTTATTAGGCATAACAAGTTCGGTAGGCCACTCCGTACTGAATCACTTTGAATATTGAGGTGAAAATCAACACTAGACCACTATTGTGAGTTGGCTTCTTTTAAGATTAAAATCATAGAAGCATAAAGGCTGACATTGGTATAATGTACGCAACACAGCCACAACTGATAAAGTTGTTTTGGGTTAGTTCGATTTACAGAAGATGTGCGAACAATTAATCAGTTACAATGGGGGGGGGGCTAAGCAGAATCAAATTCTGCTTAGGGCCCCATATAGGCTAGGGTCGGCTCTGTTTCCACTACTGGATGTATTTTATAAACCTAGCAGGTGTTCCTATGTAGCCTTACAAAGATCAGAAATGTTACCAGTAATTAAACCTGTCAAATACTAGTGGAATATAAGTATAAAATAACACAAAATGGCTGAAGTAAAACTGTGGCAGCATTAATAAAATCAAAATCATCACAATGCACAATTCTGTCTTATCAATGAAAAACAATCCAAAAATCAAACCGTAATTGTTATTTGAAGACCTGAGATGAGGTTTGAAGACTTTTGGAAACCAACAGTTTTGCGCAATTTTTTTTTGTGGGGGCAGAAAAAAATGCACAATTCTGGTTTAAACTGGCCCAAAAGACACTGGGCAGTGGATGGTGAGACTCGCGTTTGGCCCCCACCGAGTACAGATTGTGTCACAGGCGCAGTCGTCAGTATCCTCCTCCACACTTTGAACTGTATATCTTTAACTCTTCCGCTGTCGCGCTCCGTGGCGCAGCGCCGCATTGCGCGCGGGCCTCTCATCTGAATGCTAATTTGCTGTTTAAAAGAAATCCTCCCTTTCGCAGGAGGCTGGATGCAGTTCGCTGGAAATCACAGATGTATGGAGAGCATCGAGCCCGGCCTCCCTTTCTCCCGCAGCCCCGAAGGCCGCTTAATTAACCCCCGGCCGGACGGCGGGGGGCGGGCGGGCAGGTTTCTTGGCAGCGCATGGCCACAGGCGGACGGCCCTTCTCTCAGATTTAAATGCGCATCTCATTTCCACGCTGCCGAACACGCACAGGCAGCGCCTCTTTAGCGGAGAGGGGAGAGGGAATAGAGAGAAGAGGAGGGGGCTGGGGGTAGTGTAGCGAGCCCCAATTCTCCTCTTAAATCCAGCATCTAATCCCCCGAGATGTGCCTTTGAAGGGGCGGGTCCCGGGTCACTTTTGGGGAGTTAAATGCTTTGGAAAGAGCCTTTTGTTTGCGCCACGCACACGGGCGGCGATCTTCTGAGGCCGCCGACATAGAATGTGACTGGCCTTTAATTGGAGTGGTCCGTGAGCAGTTGTCATATGGAAATATTTGAAAAGAGATCGTGTGCAGCACTTCACCCAAATCCACTGGCGGCTTCTCTGAGGGGTTCGAGGGCGGCGGGGAAACCGAGGGATTAGATAAATGGACTCAATCGGCCAATTAACACTTTCCCCGGCTTCGGGAACAGGCCGGTTAACATTTGAAAGGAATCCACGGCCGGGCGCACTCGTGCCGCCGACCTTTGTCCCGCGCGTTAATAGCAGATGTGTCATAATACTGGGGGGATTACGCGAAGAGGAGCTGGTAATCTTGTTAGGTTAAGATTACAACTGTGATCGGGCAGGGGGGCGTGGACTGCTTGAGTTGTTTGCGCTCCGAATTCTAAATTCACGAAGAGCCGACGTTTTGGTTGGGTTTTTTTTGTGGACGAGTGTCACTCGTTCCGTTTTGTTTCATTCCTCACCGGGGATGATTTCGCGTGCGCGCCGCGCGCTGACAAGGTTACACGCCGCATTTGTTTGAGTCTGGCAGCCGTAATCGCGGCGCATCCCATGGTGTGATTTATGTGCGCCGTCCAAATGCGGGCCATGATTACGGGCCCGGCGGAAAGTGCAGCTTTGGATGTCTGCGGTGGGAGCGCGCGGGGGGGGTAAATGGGCGTTTTATTTATCACCGGTGCCACAGCCCCCCTGGAGCGGAAGAGCGCCCTCCCAAATTGAAATATAGCGGAGTTTACTCTCCTGATTAGGGGCTGTGTGTGCGCCGCGCGCGGCCCGAGGCCATCATCACGCCGAGAGCTGCGGCGCTCTGACACCTAATTGCGCCTGGATTAATGTGGCCTGCGCTGACGGCAGAGCTTCCCCTTCCAAAAAGCAGCCGCGCGCTCGCATCGGCTCTTTAGCAAAGACGATGGACATTCTGCCACTGAATTTATGAGCACTTAAGAGGAAACAAAGCATGGATTGCTGGTTTGAATTTACCCGCACGTGCAAGGGGGTATTTTTTTTTGGCGCAGGTGTGATCAGAGGGCGTGCTCTCCAAAATGAACAGTATCCCATTCATTGTATGTATTTTTGTGCCAATTAACATGTCACCCATGAATTTCAACACAATACCAGTCTGTATAGGAAATAAATACATTGTACATCCATTGCAATAAAAAAAATATGGGTTTTGAAAATGTACATTATGTAGTTTATCATAATTCGATGTAATCATTGATCACATCTGTCACTCATCCTTTACAGCAGCTCAGTGGAAATAACAAATACATTAGATGGAAGAATGAATGAATGAAAAGCACGACTGATCACACTCATAAGCTCATACTGAAACCCAATGTGAAATTCATTGTGTATATTAATTGAAAATAATACACGTGCAAAAGCCACTCACAAGTTGCTAAACGGCACAAAAACCTAAAAAAACTACTTAATGGGATGAAGGACTTAGAATGAGAATCGCTCATGTAATGGAGGAACTGCTTGGTCAGGTATTTAATATCATTGATTTCCTTGGGATTCAGATTTCATACACTTCTATTTACTAAACTCCCCTTAACGTCAGTGTTCAGGCAGAATGGTAATTGAACCAACTGATATCTTTTCTTCTTCCCCTCAGTTTGACACATGTGACAGTTATTTGTATTAGATGGGACCTTATGGCAGGTGGTGCTCCTGTAGTCAACTGGGCGACGTGTCTCTCAAAAGCCACTGGAGCTCCGACTCAGTTTATCAGGCCTTCAGCCTTTTAACACATCTCTCGCCTGTTTGAGAAATGTTCATGTACTCTCTTGATTCTTGCACTTTTGTGTAATATCTCCATGGTTGAATGCACTTATTGTCAGTCAATTTGAACAGAAGCGTCAGCTCAATGAATTCAATTTAAAAGAAAAAGTTATCTCATTTTCTAGGAAACGTTTGCACTGTACAGTTAGCAAATATCGGTTGATTGAAAACTGCACTAACACGGACAAAGTTATTGATTGAATGGCAAATGTAAGTGAGCAACCAGTTAAAACCATCACATTAGAATGGATTATACATAAAGGGACAGAAATAAATAAAGAAATAAAGCTTCTTGTATGATAACATAGAGTATAGATGGTCAGAAAGTACGTCTTATAGCCATTTTTACGAAGCATAATATTAGGCAATATTTGTTGGTTAAAACATTTTAAAGACTTTCAAATGACTATTTAATAAAAGTGGCAGTAAAGAAAAGCAGAAGTCCTCAACATCATCCAAGACAAAATGAAAGCTGGCTACAGTTCTTTTTTTAAACTTTTGGTTACATTCATTTTGACTGGTATGGACTTTAAAAAAGAGAAGAAGAAGTTTTAAGAATTTGTTGCAATCATATCAGTAGCATGTGTTATTGCTGCCGACAGCCTCTTTGCAGCTCCATCGCCTTCACACTCCATCGTTCTTCCAGGAAGTACATGAGCAACAGTCGGTTAGCTAATCGACTTATTGTTTTCTGCATTAATCCTACGATAACCACGCATTTGCACAATGCTGCCATGTTAAAAGTGATGGTCCTTGTTTTATGCTATAACAAAATCACAAACTTGTGTTTTCCACTGATTTATGTTTAGTGAAAGTTGCACTGGTTGGTGTTAGGCTATAATAAGCACAAAAGTGATGGGAAACCATCAAAACAGTGTACAGCAAAAGGTTAATCATGCAAATGAGTGACAAATGAAAGATATATATAAGCGTATATAAATAATGCAGTGATTCAATGTTGTCTTTCTGTGATGCATAAGGCTGACATTGTTCTATATTTTCCCCCCCAAAAAATCCATGAATGTTTGTTGTTCCTTCTGAAAACCAGAATCTTTAAAAAAAAAATATAAGTCAAAATGTTTTGTTGCATTTAATTGGGGGAAAAAATGGCAGAGTCTTTTCCTGAAGAGCTGGGAATGGTAGGTTGTTGTTATTGTTTTTGAAACAAACTTTTCATCAAACTGTGTTTGGTGCTCTGCAAGCAGGATTTTGTGGGACTGATGAAAAGTAAAATACAGTGGTACTGTTCATGGTGATGACGGAACATGTCAGCCAGAGCAACAGTTTGGTTTGGTGATCTATTTTTATGGTACGTGTTATTGGGATCAATTAATTGTTGGTTTAGGTCTCAAGCCATGAAAAGACAAAACCAACACTATATATAAACAATAAGTAATCATAAATCAACAGGCTTCACCTTATCTGTTCCACCCATTGAACTTCTCTTCTCTGGGCGCCAAAGGCTCATGGGAAGCCAAGCTTTCCATTACCTGTAAATGCAAAAGGGAAAGTTGTGTTATGGGGAAAAAACGAGTGACCCACCATCTCCACCACCCCTCGTCTCCAGAGGGGCGAGAACCCCTTAACCTGAACGAATATATGTGCGGATGAGTGTGCGCATGAGTGTGTGTGTGTGTGTGTGTGTGTGTGTGAGAGAGAGAGACCACGGCCGGCCCTGGAGGCGCCCACCTGAGCGTTACCGTACAAACCCTCCATAAAGCACCGGCAGGCTGTGACCTTTACCATAATTCATCACACAGCGCGGTGACAGAGGGGCCCTTCACAGGCCGATAATTTGATTACTACAACATCTGTAACATCAATAATGTCCGATGAGATTGTTTTGCGCAACCAAACATGCAGAGGCCATAAAGGATCGTCGTGGCGGGTATGGAAGGGGTGGGTTGGGTTGGGGGCTTCGGGAGGGATCATGACATTTAACCGCGAGCAGTCAGCGTGGCATCACGAGAGGAGGGTGAGGCTCACACTGATGATGATGATGATGATGATGATGCAGGTGGTGGTGATTTGTAGGCTTACACGTTCTGGAATCACCTTTACGCACAGCGACGTAGAAGAAGAGTGACACCATGAGCTGCAGAGCCACCTGAGGCAGCTCTCTTTGAGCCTGAGATTGTATTATATAAAACAGAGCAGAACTCATGAATGAAGCGGGTTCTGATTATGAATCAGCCAAACAAAATGATTGCGCACGGCTCGGTGGCCCCATTACGCGCACGTTCACGTTTCCTCCGAGATGCGTCCGTGGGCCCGCGTGCGCGCTGTAACAGAAAATGGTGTTTGAGAGAGGGAGAGGGAGGCTGTGGGGATATAAATGTTTTGCTTAACCAGAGGAAACACTGTACCCGCTAACCGATCGTCGAATCCATTAAGCTAATTTATTAAATGCAATTTGCCGTGTGTCATTGAGCTGAGTAATGCTGGGGGGAGAGCTGGATCCGGGGCGACGGAGGGCCACTGGGCGGGACAGCGGGGACACGAGGCCCTGACACGCGGAATTAGAGAGGAATTAAGAGACTCGTTGAAGAGGAGGTTCCAGGACAAACGGAGCGGCCGTCACGGACAGACTCACAGACCCACAGACAGACTCACAGACCCACAGACAGTCTCACAGACCCACAGACAGACTCACAGACGGTCCCACAGACTCACAGACAGACTGACAGACACACCCACAGACAGACTCACAGACAGTTCCACAGACTCACGGACAGACTCAAAGACTCACAGAAAGACTCACGGACAGACCCACAGACAGACTCACAGACAGTTCCACAGACAGGCCCACAGACTAACAGACAGACCCACAGACTAACAGACAGACAGACAGAAAGACTGACCCACAGATTCACAGACAGGCCCACAGACAGACTCACAGACAGACCCACAGACAGACTCACAGACCCACAGACAGACTCACAGACCCACAGACAGACTCACAGACAGACCCACAGACAGACTCACAGACCCACAGACAGACTCACAGACGGACTCGCAGACAGACCCACAGACAGACTCACAGACCCACAGACAGACTCGCAGACAGACCCACAGACAGACTCACAGACTCACAGACCCACAGACAGACTCACAGACCCACAGACAGACTCACAGACCCACAGACAGACTCACAGACAGACCCACAGACAGACTCACAGACCCACAGACAGACTCACAGACCCACAGACAGACTCACAGACCCACAGACAGACTCACAGACTCACAGACGGATCGAAGGGCGCACAGGAATCCGGTTTCCTCCGAGGCCCCTCTGTGGATTCCTCCTCTCCCTTTCCTCCCTCCGGGCGCTTTGATTATCGAATTTCCATGTTCAACAAAACCTATATTTAGCGAGCCGCTCAGTGTCCCCGCAGGCGAGCATGCATGATTAGCACTTTTCTCCGGGAGCTAATATGCTCGAGGTTGTTTTCCCCACGCAGCCACCATTAAATCATCTTCCAGTGTGTTTTTCAATCCTCTTTGTTCTGCTCTGCAGGTTCCTTCACTCTGCAGGTGCCCCCCCCCCCCCCCCATCTATTATTCTTTAATTCCTCTTTTCAAGTTACACAGAAGCTTTTGTTTCTCACCAGTCACAAGTGTTAATGTCACATTACAAGACTGATGTTTCATCATTCTGACCATTATTGTTCATTGGTATACGAACGCATACAAAAGAAAATCTCACGCGCCACGGTTATTAGCGCGGGCAATTTATTTTGTGTGCGTGCGCGCGCGCGCGCGTGTCAGAAAGCAAGAGGACCAGAAAAGAGAAGAAAAAAAAAAGAGAATATATATGGGGCTTTCTTTTCCATTACCAAACATTACAACCTTATTTCCATCACTGCACCGTTCAGTAATTTGCGGGGCAGAAAAAAAAGCCAACAGAGTCTTGCGGCATTCTCGGTGCGTGTGTTTAAACCCATTACTTTGCCTTTTAATCAAACGGCGCGCTGGTGTCAAATCGCACTATTTTCTCCATGCATCTCCCTCCCCGGTTCCAGTTCACTGGGTGACCTTGAGAATGTTTGCTCTCCTGAACGTCTCCCTCTCTCCCGCTCCCTCCCCGCGCGGCTCCCCATGCGCCCCCTCCTCTCATCCATCCCCGGCTGATGCCGCGCGGAAAGGCGCGCTCGGCCGGGCCGCACGCGCTCACGCCGTTACCCGGTCACCTCATAGATAATCCTGATGATAATGATAATAATAATAATAATAATAGTCGTGTTGACAACACGGTGAGTGTAAAGGTGGAAAAATAAACCCAAAAATCTAATATCCACAAGTAGAATCAATGACACTTCCAGAGTGAATTCAGTTTTTTTTTTATTTTATTATTATTCTTGAAAGTTTAGCGTGATGGATAGCATTCGTTTATGCAATTTAGATTAATATCCTCTCATGAAAAGGCCTTTTTATAAGCGCGTTAACGCGGTGAAATTAACAACAGACCTCACCCACACCGCGCAACGGCGAGGACAGGCAGAAGGAGGAGGAGGAGGAGGAGGAGGAGGAGGAGGACGGACAAAAGGTATTCGAAGCAAATTATAAGACTAAACAGCGGAGAGCGTTGTTGTGTAAATCCTCATTAAATTGAATATTAGCGCGTAATTGTTGCGCCGTCGTCGCGTCGGGCCCACGTAATAAGGATTACGCCGCTGATCAATTTGGTTTAACCCGCAGGCGCAAAACAGGGTGTGAGAGGCGCGTGGCCGTGCCGCACATACCTGGGAGGGAGAGAGAGAGAGAGAGAGAGAGAGAGAGAGAGAGAGAGAGAGAGAGGGAGGGAGAGAATGTAACAATGTTGGCTCGTGTATGATTTATCTCAAAGGGAACGCAGCTTCTTTTCTTTGGGGGGGGGGGGGTGTTTCCCGGGGCCCGGCCTGTCCTAACGCATTTCGCCGCAGCCATCAGCCGTGATTAAACACCTGCTGTTGCGCGGGGAACAAAAGCGCACTAATCCAATATGTATTTCTGACATCTTAAATATCACCCAATCCCCCTGACATCACCGGGGCCGCTTTTTCCCCCCTCTCTCTCCGCGGGATGGAATTCTAAAACATATTTTTCTAATTTATGGACGGACTATAAATCAAAATTAGGGGCCGGCGCGGACAACGAAATATACATCAGTGAGGGAGGGGAGACAGGCAGGAGGCGGGGGGGGGACGGGGACCAAAAGTGACGCTCCTGTAAAGCCACATGCTGCAACGCAGGCCATGCTCTCTCTCTCTCTCTCTCTCTCTCTCTCTCTCTCTCTCTCTCTCTCTCTCTCTCTGGCCTTGGTGTTTCCATGCAGTTGTTTGGAATAAAAAAACAAAAATCCAAACTGTGATTCTGTAGTTTGCGGTTCTTCACTTCTGGGGTCTCTTCTAACAGCAGCAGCAGCAGCAGCACCTGGCTGCTCTGTGCCACTTGAGCCTTCTCGGCCATTTGGAAAGCCTCAAATGTTCATTTGGCTCTACAAATCGAATCAGGTCTCGTGATAAGTCATTCACTCGCGCCCTTTTTTAAGCGCGCTCTCAGTCGATTAGACACAATCTCAAAGCTAAACTGGACAGGGACCCGTGGGCCCCCTCCTTGATTGGCCTGTGCTCCACACCCCCAGCCTATATAAACAATATGCACCATGGAGACCTGGTATTGATGGTATTGAAGGAAGATAAACCCTCATCGTCTTTGTGCCTGGTAATTTGTTGCTCTCCGTATATATATTTTTGAAAGTTTGGGAATCAAATACATCTGCTTGAAATAAAATAGATCAGTGGTAGTAACTACAAGTGCAATTTTAAATTGTGTGTTATTGAATTTGACTGTTTCTTGCTATATTTATACTTCTACTACCAGAAGGAAATGATATCATACTTTTGACTGTACTACATTTATTTTACAGTATAAATACTTCACATATGGTTACTTAACTTGAAGAGAAAAAGGTTTTGTATAGAAAACCCATGATGACATTATATTGCAATAAATAAGATGCAACATACACATCAATGAATCACTATTAATGATCCAACATTATAACGGATAATAATACGACACTAGTAATATTTTAAATGCAGTACTTTTGCTACAAATGGAATATTTTGACTCTCTTTTTTTGTCGTTGCTATACTTTTACTTTAGTAAAACATCTGAATACTCCTCTCACCGCAGCCAGAACTAGAGAACGATATGAATGATTGCTGAAGAATCAATGCTCAAAATAGTTGCAGATTGATTATTGTTGTATATTTCTAATCATAAATCAACTGTCGACAAGTACAACGAGTGCTCAGGTGGAATATTTACCCTTCTGATCCAGAAGATCATTTTTTTTCCAGTGTGACCTTTGCCCCATATCACACTTTTTGCTCACCTCTGTGTTTTTTTGTTTGTTTTTTGGTAAAAAATAAACTTTCGCAGATTTTTTTTTTCCAAAGTTGCCGCAGTGTTTCAGGAAGTGCTGCTGAAACCGGGCCCCCAACTCCCCCCCCACCTCCCCCCCTCAGGCCACTGACACCCCCCCCCCCGCCCTCTCTCTCCCTGAGGTGACGCTCATTGTATGTGACTCCTCAATTTCACCGCTTCCCCGCATTTACAGCACATTTCTGCCGCTGTATTACCACGCTATGAACTATCTGGACAACCGGCGTTTGCACCAGGTAATGGATTGGGGTTTTTTTGTTGTTGTTTTTTTTTTTTATCCTCAGGGCCCCACTGCTGATGTGCTGAGAAGCCATTTCTACAACACCCCCCCCCCCACACACACACACACACATACACACACACACACACACACACACACTCCTCCTCCAACCTGTAAAAGACCAAACATTATTCTATTTGTTCATTTTCTTGCTGTAGGTAGGAATTCAACACCCTTTGTTCGGCCCCTGAGTGGCATTGTGTAGAAATTAGTCCCGCCGCAGTGTTGATTCTATGACAACAATGACCCGTTACAGGATAACTGAAAAAACTAACCAGGATAATCGTTTAAAGTGGCCTTAATTAATGCACTAATGACTGGATTTCATGCCTCCTAATGAAAATAAAGTATATTTTCAAGCATATAAAGTTTGTGCCCAATTGGGCGGGTAATTGTGATAATGTCTTCTTATTGATATTTATGGAAATAAGCAAGTTTCTTTAATCGCACCATTTGAATCGGGGGGAAATGCTGGGCTTCGTTATGAATGCGCATGCGGAGAATAAGTGCAGCATTCATTTTTAGGCCCATGGACAATGGCACTTAAAATCTGAGGACGCATTGGCCAATTTGCATCTAAAACGACTCTGTCAAGCATGTTTTGGTAATGCGTTTATGAGTGTTATTTAGGCATTAGTGCCGTGGATAAGGAGGAATATTAAGGTGGATTATGTTCCCTCGCCGCAGTTGAATAGTCTGGACTGGAAGAGTGTTGTTAAGTAGCTACACCAAAGTGGCCTAAAGTTAAGGGCTCTAACACTGACAAAGAGGAACGTCTCTCCAAGTGGCATCAACATAATAAGATAAAATCAGGGAAAAAAGTGTCTTGTTTGAACCTCTGCTGGCTTTTCACGCTTTGAACACGGGCCAGCAACACCAGAAAACACAGTCGGTGATCTTCTCCCTCCTTTAAGAGCAGCTGTAAAAAAGGCTTTTTGGGGAGTGGGAAACAAGGGGCATCAATTAGGAGCAGAGTGAAAAATGCAGACATTCCAATCCATTCAGCGACTTTTATGTCAGACAGCACAATTCAACGGCGACGTCAGTGTCCAGGACACGAGCGCTCGCATTGACGATCATTTTCATCATCCTGACACGTTGGTATCTTTTGCCTATAACGTGTCTTCCATGGCTGCCACTTAACGTCTCCCGGGGAGCACGCGCTTGTGTTATTCCATTTTTCACCGACTGACTGCATGTGACACGGATTTGCAGTGATGGGATGTAACTGAGTACACTGACTTAAGTAGTGTACTCAAGCATGATGTCAAGATACAACTGCTATATGATAAAAACTATGGTGCCACCTTGGCCGACTGCAACAGGTAAATACTACCTACACCTTAATGCATCAGCAAAGATAATCCATCAATGTTATCTGTAAAACACACACGTGGCATCTTTCTGCATTAGGAATCATTTTGCTATTGCTACTTTAAACGTATTTTGCTACTAATACACTTACAGACATTTACTTTAATAACATTTTTAATGCATGATTTTTACATAATAAATGTAGAGTATTTTATATTGCAGTATTACTACTTTCACTTATGTATGTTAAGTATCTGAATACCACTAAGAAGTGTCAATATACCACCAAGATACCACCAAATATATATAGATATATATTTATATACATATATCTATAGGTGTGTGTGTGTTTATATATGTGTATATATAACCAATATATATACATATATTTGTACTTATGTATATATATATATCATTTTTTAACAGCGGTTGAAAGCGAGAACATTTGCTGAGGTACTGTACTTAACTTTACCAAATAATTGCCATTTCATATGACTTTATACTGGCCTACATTTCAGAAGGTATAGGGCAATAACTTTAAATACAATTTTGTGAAAATATCACAACATACTTTTTAGATTTAAAAACTATGACCAGTGATATAATGTGATATATTTTAATAGATTAAACTACCTAACATTCCAAAGCACTTAAAATGAGCTCCACCGACATTACAATACTACTAACACATTAATACTTCAGTAATAATAATACTCATAATAATCACAATGATAATGATACTACTTTTTTCTGGACTATGAGAACTTTTACTTTTTGTAACTTGTGACTTTTTTTTTATAATGGAGAAGATGTATATTACTTTCATGCCCAAGTCAAGGAAATAACAATCAACCTCTTTGTATATGTTTATCCTGCAATATGTATTTTACTTATCACTTATAAGTCACTAATAAGTAAAAGCATGTACAGTTGTGGTAACTCACTGGAAGCTCTTTTGCTTCACTTGAGAGTTTACATTTCATACTGCTTTATTCTTCTTCTGCACTATGCTCTATTTCACACGACATTCAGTCATATATTGTACAGTGCTTCGGTTGCTATCGTTTTATCCAATAGGCCTGTGATTAACTTTTATTACCATTAAAGTACCTAACAGTCTCAAGTAGTAACAATCAAAACTCGCTCCAACTCGACCGCATAAACACTGCTTATACATAATAATAACAATGAGATGATAATAATAATCCTTCAACATAAATTATAACACTGACAGGAGCCACTCTGCGACATAATGACTGCTCTTGCTCCTGATACCTAGACAACATTTTGCTCATAATACTTCTGCTATGCTCAAGAATTAATTAAGAATATTTGGTGCACATTTACTTATAAAAGAGTATTCTTACATTGTTGTAATGTTTTCTATACTCAAGTAACGTAGCTGAATACTTCTTTCACCACAGTTTTTTCGTATAGATGCAATATGTTGCCCATATTTTATGGAGTCCACCTAATAAAACCAATACTAATGTTCACATGTGCAACATTATGTAACTGCTCCCATCTTGAAACACACACACACACACACACACACACACACACACACACACATATATCCATACAGTACATGAATTTGTGTGCAAGAGAAATGAGAAGTGCAGAGGGAGATGATTTTTCATTTTGTGCCTCGCTCCAGCTCTGCCCCCTTCTACAGAGGATCCAATCAATCTGCCAGCTATTAAGTTTGTTAATTGATAATGCATACTAATTAGGCTGTGCGCAGTTACTTTGGAGACTCTGAGGAGGTAATTGTAGGCACAAGTCCAAATGGAGTTTAAAACAGTCTGTGCCAGGTAAAAATTCATTAGGCAGATAGATTGGAGAGGACGAGGAGAGGGAGGAGGTGCCGAGCGGAACAGGTGGAGGGGGGAGGCGGGATGAGGATTGGGGGGGGGGGGGGTCAATGCTGATGCCAGTCTATGGAGAAATTTCCCACTGTGATCCAATCATTGTTTCTTTTTTTTTTTACCGTGCGGCTTTTCCACTTCTCGATGGAGTTTGCTGTTGTATCGCGAACCTCCACCTCCGTTTCGGCGGTTTAAACTCCCACATCAGGCCACGGTTTTCCATAACCACCACCACCACCAGCAGCAGCAGCAGCAGCACCACCAACAACGACTCGACTCTCTCCATCCCCGCCTCCTGCGGCGTGTGTGATGGACACGCATTTAACAGAATGAGACCCATCTCCGGGTCCCGTCCCCCCCCCCCCGCCGCGCGGCGACAGTGAATCAAAGGCCCCGCGCGCTAATCGAGGCGGTTGTGGTGTGTTTACTGTCCCCTCTCGGTGTCAGCCCGACGACCCTTTGAACCGTCTGTCAGTCTCGCCGACAAATGAATGTGTCCCCCGCCGCGAGAGGCATGCCTGGGGATCATGTCAAGAGCATGTTCTACAGCTCGCCTCAGCGTCTCTGTCGCCGAGACGGAGTGACGCACGCACACCGTGCAGGGGCGGAAATAGGTCTGACTCCGGAGGCCTCGCCGGATCCCTCCAGGGGTGTGGAGCTGGCGGATGGCGATTGCGTCGCGGCGGACAGGGGAGCACCGCTTGTCCTCCTGGGGGGGGGGGGGAACCGCATTGAAACGTCAGCGCACGCGTGCGAGAGCGGCGGCGGGGCCTCTCGCAGTGGCGTCGCACAGTGGGCGACGGGAACTCCCCCCCCCCCCCCCCCCCCCCGTCCCGTCCCCCCACCCGTCAGACGGTCGTCTCTGTTCTGTTTCTTTCCATCTCGCTGCCTCTCGGAGCTGACAAAGCGAATTAGCTATCCCGCCGCGGCAATATGAAAAAGCAGGACAATTGTTTCGCCATTCCGAAAAGCCCAGTGAAGAGAGACTGTAAACTCCCCAAATTGCCTTGATGTTCCGCACGTGTCACATTATTTATCAAGCAATGTCCTCCATTTTGAATTTTCGCCCGCCCCCTTTTGTTGGACTAGTAATCATTTATAGTGAGAGATTTGACTTGCAATGTGAGCCTATCCTTCACCAGCACACCCCGTCCCCCCCCCCTACTTTTTTTTTTGCTCACATGGCCACTTGTTAAGTAATCCCTCTGTTTTCTCTCTCAGTCTCGCTCTCTGTCTCTCAGTTTTGTTTGTTTCCCCCCTCTCCTCGTGGGACACCCAGAGACAGACAGCCTTGCCAGATTCATTTTCTGATCAAAGCTGTTTGATTTGGTCAATTTTGCCACATTGGAGACGTTCTCTATTACTGAGATAAATAGCCTCGGGCTAACTGTCAGCGAAAACTTGTAAGCTAATAAATTATTCCAATTTCTTCCAGCTGGATTTCTCTTGGGAGCCGGCCTCTAGGAAATACACTTTTTGATTAGTAAATTTCTGCCCCGCGCGCGCTTGGGTGTGCGAGCGTGCACACGTGTGTGCGTCTGGACATTGGGATGTGTCGTCTTTGATTAGCGGGCGGGCTGCGGGAGTGGAAGGCGGCAGAGGGGGCTGTCAGTAGAGGGAGGCCTCTAATGCATTATGCATTGACAAGGCTTTGGATCCTGCCACCTTCCCTGGCACGCCCGGGAGAGGAGGCTCACCTGAGGGGCCTCCGCTCCGGCTACCCCTTCCCTGCTCCTCAGTCCTCAGACCTCGTTCACAGTCCTGGGAGAGGGAAACGTTGACAGAGGCCAGACCCCCCCCCCCCCCCCCCCCCCCCCCCCCCCCCCCCCCGCCGCCGCCGCCGCCGCCGCCTTCGACACCGATCCCCTCGGACAACCCTCCCCGGTGTGTGCTCTTTCTCTCTCTCTCTCTCCGCCCCTGACTGACAACACACACAAACATGCACATTCAAGACAAATAGACACACCGAGACTCTCTCTTTCGCTCTCGGCCGGGAAATGGGCCGATGGGCAGAGAAAGTGTGTCATCAGCAGAAACGGACAGAGTGAGAGGACATGACTGATAGGCTGCAGGGGGAGAATTGATCGACTCCACGTCTCCCAGCCAGGCGGTCTGTCCTCCTTCCATCGCTCCATCCCCCCGCCCCCCCCCCCCGACCCCCCCCCTCAACTGGCCTGTCTCTCCACTCGACTAGCCCTGGTGACTCAATAAGGCTCAGCATGCTCCACATCCCCAGCCCTGCTCGGCTGGGTTTAGGCCGGGGCAGATAAATAGGTGTGCGTGTGCGTACGAGCACCAAAGCCACACACACCATTCATCAACCTACCAAAACTGTCCCTAGATGATTACCTCTTCCAAGCTCCCCAAAAACCAGAGGGGAGGGAGATAGAAGGGGGAGATGGTAAATGAAACTTTTGAAGGGTCAGTGGTTTTGTACTTTGGCTATTCATCTTCTCTCTCACCTCGCAGGGCTGCAGAACCGCAGGAGTGCTGCTGGGTAATTACCTCTCAGCGTGCCGCACTGCTTCATTATGTCCTGCAACTCCAATCCGCCGAAACATTTGTAATTTAGTCGGGGAAGCTTTGCACAGGCCATGCTGAGAGGAAGATGATTGTGTGTATATGCTTGCGTGTGTGAGAGCAGCCGTGTGTGTGTGTGTGTGTGTGTGTGTGTATTAGCCTCCGAGGGTAATGTGTGTTTTGCATATCATTGGTTGGGATCATTTCTATCTCTGCCTATCCCATTTAGGAAATGAATCGAAATTTAATTCATCAGTTGCAGAGATTGCCCATTATTTTCAATGAGTATTGTTTTTGAAATCAGGGACTGGATTTGAAATTGCCGAACCCTTGTTGAGTGCAGCGCATGCTGCATACAGAAATGTACTTTCTGCTGAACACTGAGGTATTTTGTCATGCTCTGCGGCCACTGCTTAAGGAAATTGACCATAAACCTCACACGAGTCTTCAGCGGGACGCCAAAAGAGTCTGGAAATGAAGCTGGACAAGTCCGACAACTGTCCCCGAGTTCCACGTATTTCCCGACATTACCTCTACCGAATCGTCGTCCGTGTCAATGGCCGTAGCCAATGACGTCATGCTAGGCTGGAGTCGGACCGGCGCCGCTCCCCCTGTCATCCAGACGAACCAGTGACAACACACTCATACGTCCAAAAAAACCCCCCCCGCGGGGCCGTTGTGCAGGACGAGGCCTCGGCCCCTCAGATGGGGACTCAGACGACTGGACGGATGGATGCACAGGCCCTCTCTTTTGACAGAGCCGGGGGGACTGGGGTTAGAGTCCGCGGCGAGATGTGTGTTCTGATCTTCTGTCGGCTCCACTCCGACAGAAGACCCAGCGCTGTCACTCAGGTGCGTAACACGACAGATGCGCTACCTCTCACTTAACACACCTCGACGCCCTCTCTAATCCACCGGGTACACGTGAGGTATTTTCGCAAACAATTACATTTCATCAAGCACTTGTGAAATTCTCTAACAATGCACTGAATTCAGTCCCTCTTCAATGGACAGGGTGAATGTTGACCTATATATTTCTTAATGTCAGCAAATTTAAAAACCACCACCACCACCAACAACAACAACAACAACAACAACAACAGTGTCATTATTAAAGATATAATATAAGAAGGAAAACCACCAATAGTTTCATTGTTTTAAAGAGTAAATGATGCACTTGTCTGGGACTAATACGCACTTTGGTGCAAAGTATAACCAGCAGCAGGGTGGCGTGCGTGGGACTGGGTCAAAATGAATTACTGTGCCCATCTTCCAGGTAATGAAGGAACGTGTCACCCAGCAACAGTGCGGCTCATTGAAGTGTTTCTAATAGTTTTTGGAAACAATGGAGCTCAGTGCCACAGAGGAATACGATGGATCAGGCTTTGACCACTGATTTTCACTGATTAATATCTGTGTTATTAGGATTTTCAGTTTCGTCTGTACTGTTGACATGACATTAGGTGTTATTGTAAATACACTTTCATCTACAGAGTTCAACATCACCAGGAAAAGCGGCTTATAAAAAACACAGCAACAACAATATTTGAATATTTCGTCGCCAGTTTCAAAGGACACAAGGTATTTATGCACTTAGCTGCCATGCCAGGTTTGCCTGACGAAGCATGAGGGTAATGTTGGTGCACGTGGAACTTCTGTTGACAAACAGGCGTGATGTTTACAGCTTTACATTTCTGAATGAAACCTGATCGTTTCCCACATCTAGCGGTAATTCTTCTGATATTAAACGTTTCATGTATGTACCTAAATATTGGTTAGATAGTTAGCCCTCATGGCCCTCAAGAGAGGAACATCATTCTTTACATATTGCATTACAAAGAAATGTGTCTCCTACAAATAAAATCAGCAAAACAAAACCAAATTCTGTTTGATATTTGTTTTCTGGCCTTGGTATTGAAAAACTATAGCTTGTGCTTTAGCATTTGAAGTTTTCTCACAAAATTAAGGCACTGGCATTTCGGAAGGACATGATTAGGCACAGGATGATTACATTACTGATTATATAACTGTACTGTTTGTGTTTCTCAGGAGTTTTTGCCTCATTAACTATGAACCACTTTTCGTTGCATCCTTCAATGAGCAAATATTTCTTTACTCCATCACTATGAGCCTTACTCCAAAGATCTCGTCAGCATACGTCCCTATAATTGCAATATTGTGGAGTCATCTAGTTCTTTACCTTTTTGCACATCATTTTTTTGGGAGAAATGATTGTCCTTTTTAATCATCACATAATGAGCAATAAAACAGACCCTATCTTCAGTCTCAGCCAAAACAGAAAATAAACAAACTCGTTCCTTGTCGGTATAAACCCACTTGTTTCAGTAGCAATACGAGGCGGTACTCTGTGGCTGCTCTTCATGAGGTGACATGTTCATAATCAATCAAGGTTTTAACCAAACACAGAGGCCATCTCTCTTTATACGGTGCATGAAGAACAGTCAGTGCTGGATATAAACAGGCTTTAAGTCACGAGTTACCACAAGGCTCTGTGATTCCTTCAGCATATTTTAGCTGCAGTCATTACATGTAAATTTAGTGCAAATTTTTGTACAAACTCTCATCTATTTCTATTTCCCACAACTTATATGACTGACCGAATGAATATTGTTGTTATTACCTCTATTCACTTACTCTTACTGAAAAGCAATGGCAGGACATTGGTATTGATAGTTTCCACTATGCCAAAAACTAAGAAGTGGATAAGGTAATATGTAATGCTAAAAGTTCTCGGGGGGGGGGGGGGGGGGGGGCCCTAATTCAGAGTTACAAACATTTCCACCATGATATAGTTGTTAAGTGACTTTACTGTGCAAATTTTTGTACGAACTCTCATCTATTTCTATTTCCCATAACTTATAGTGTCCCAATGCTTACATGTGGACTTTTTATGCTCGCAAATGACTTGTTGTCCCCCCCAGTCTGCTTCCACGGGGACGACGGTCGTAATCACATCCCTCACACACAAGTTGTGGAAAGTACACGTGCGTGTCCTCCCGATCTGAGGGCCCCCTCTTAACTAAGCGGCTTGCACACACATGTCCCCGCTGTTGGCCTCTAAATCCGCTAATCACAAAACTCATTTTTTCCTGCATCCACCAACTCCCAGAAGCAACTCTCGAGCGGGCACACACACACACACACACACACACACACACACACACACACACACACCGTCTTCCTGTAAGGGGTGGGGCCCTACTGTAGGAAGAAGAACCCCACCACCCCAGCCCTTTCCGTGCCTGCTCCCCCCCCCCCCCCCTCAGTGGAGAGGGGAGTGTAGGGAGGGCAGGAGCAGCCAGCTGGGTTGTAGGAGTAATAAAGAAGGAGAATCAATAGGGCATGCAATGGAGCCAAGGTGCTGCCATTCATCACGCCGCCTCCCTGACTCCCATCATTCATCATGCTCAATGAGGCAGCAAATAGGAAAATGACTATTTGTATCAAACACATCTGCACTCATCCACCAAGGTATTTTATTCCCATTAACTCTCAGAGTAAAATACGCGCGAGGGTTGTTGTTTTTCTCCCCCCCCCCCCCCTCCTTCCAGTGATTTTGTGTGTTTGAGTGTGTGTCGTCTTTGTGTTGCACGTGTCTCTGTGTTGGCAGAGAACAGTGGTGAAAAAAATTCTCGGGCAAAGAAAACATATTTATGATGGAGTTGGCTCTTTTTTTTTCTTCCCCCGTCCAACGTTTTTTCTTTTCCTGATGACAAATATTTTTGTGATTCAACCACACCCACATCCGCACCCACATCACACACCCCCTGCTATCCGCCTCTCCTCCCAGGTCTCACACCCACCTCCCCATCATCCTTTATGTGCTGTCATCGGTAGGTTTTCATGGATGTCTTCATTCTTGAACACCGACTACAGACTCACTCACACACACACACACACACACACACACACACAGACACACACACACGCGCACACACACAGACACACACACACACACACACACACACACACACACACACACACACACACACACACACAGAGACACACACACACACACACACACACACACACACACACACACACACACGCAAACACACTAAGCAGGCCGACTCTATTTGCCTTTTGGGTTTCACCGTCCTGTAATAAATCTCTGGGGTTGACTCTAAGTGTGGCTTGTATTATTCCAGAGCGGCTTATTCACGCCTTTGCCCTATAAATTACCCGTGCCAGGTAAGATGGAGGTGCGGCTCAGCAGCTCAAGCCTGGATGGGATGCAAATGTCGAGGACTATCATCATTATAGTGTAATACCCCATGAAATGGCAGGATCATTACAGTCTATGGCAGGATCATTATTGTCTATGAGCTTTATGAGGGTTCTGGGGAATGGCAGAGAGGAGCGACTATGTGGGAAAATAGGCCCACGTGCACGTGCACTCGCACTCGAGTCTCCTCTTCAAGGCTCCGTGATCCAGCCCCTCAACCTTTACATTTAACTAGTGCTGTTTGTTTTGAGGGTGCTCCCCTGGTGGCAACCCCATCACATCCTGATGGGCCTACAATTTTAATTGGATCTGTCAAATTTTCATTTAATGTGGATGATCCTGAAATCACAAAACATAAACAACCAGATTCTCATTAAAATGAAAACAATGCAATCTGAGTTTTGAGCCCCCCCTTTTGAAAATAAATAAATATCTGTTGTCATACGATTCATGTGAAAAGTCACCAGAGTTGATTATCATATGCATATTTGATTTGGCATAGGTGTTCTTACGCAGATGTCCTTCCCGTTCGGGGGAGACTGGGGGTCAAACTGCAGTGACCACGGCCCCCTGTAGAGGACATCACCAGGTACAATCTGAACATTTTGTGCACAAAGGGATGGATTTATTTTACTCTGAATTTCTATCTAGACCATGTAATGTTTCCCTTGTTTCATCAAACTTTTATAATGAATCCTCGTCCACACACTGACAAATCCAACATTTTTAAATGGCCCCATTACGGCTGCTGACCACACAAGTATAACAAGTTGCGTACCCGAACCAAATCGCATAGAAGAAGTTAACTGGCAACCTCATGGTGAGCCCCAGAAGTTGTTGCCTTGGCACTAAACCATGGGGTCCACATTCACATAAAATACATATTGTCAACACTTTGTTTGCACTTCACATCAATAAATACATAACGACCATCCGGCAGTATAGAAAACATAGAGCCTGAGCACTACTTCAACTACAGTATATGCTGTTACAGCCAAATCTTTGTCTCACAGCTCTGAAGAATCCCTCAGAAAATCCCTCCCAAAATGAAAACACCAGTAAGATGCCCGAGACTTATTTTTGATAAAAAAAATGTCATGCAAATCAGATAAATAACTTCTGCTCACAAGAGAAACACACACACACACACACACACACACACACACACACAGACAGACACAAACGGTATGAATTTTGTTGTTATTAATACTACTACTACTACTACTAATAATAATAATAAATTTCATTTAAAGAACCTCTATTCACTTGCTGTTACTGAAAAGCAGTGGCAGGACATTGGTATTAATAATATGATGTTATTTAGCAAATATACTAGGATAGTGGAAACTGCAAAAAAATAATACGCGGATAAGGATGTACAGTATGTATTGCCAAAAGGACTCACTACCTTCTGACACAGAAATATTGTTTCATTAAAAAAAAAAAAAAAACGTTCCCTCAACATGGAAACATGGCACTGCACTTTTTCAGCAAACATACTAACGTACTATTTGCAGTGGCAGATTAAGAAGCGGGACAGTGTGTGTGGCACTGTTCCCATCTTCAGGGTAATGAAGGGGCATGTCACCAAGTGCAACAACGTGGTTCCCTGGTGTGTTGTCGATGGACAGCAACGGAGCTCTATTGTAACACAATCCGTTGTCAGATTTGGTCTTAACATGAGATTTGTTGACAAAATAGAAAAAAAACACTGAGTATGACCAAATGTGGATGTTAAACGTGAGAAGAGAGAGAGAAGGAGAAAGAACAACTCCACTTCAAACAATAGCACTAATTATAGAGAAAAAGAACAATATACTTACCCAAGCCTACGTATACTACGTACACTAATTATAAAGCTTATTAAACGCAACAAATGAAATTGTGCTTTACATTTAGTTAAAGAGAGATGAATCTATTCACAAGTTAAAGGATAGATGAATGTGTCACATGTGTCTGCAGTTGTTCCATCCCCGGAAACATTATTATCATCGCTGCTTATGACAAACAGTGAAAAAAAAAAACAATCACACAACCAACAATTTCTCACTAACCTCTCAGCCACATTAAATTAGCCTTAAATGCTATCGCATCATCTTTCAATAGCAGTGCTTCAATTCTCTCTGGCCCCAGACTGCAGACATAAAGTTCTGTGAAAACCTTTTGTACTTCTTCTCCCTCTCTCTTCCAAACCCTCCTCCATTTGGCCTGACGCCTGTGCCCCACTTTCCTCCGGGCCCCTCGGGGAGCAGCCAGCAAAGTCACAGACTGCAGGAACAGACCTTTCAAATTCATAAAATTCATAGGGTTTTTCACAAATGAATGAACACAATTTTCTACCAATTTCCTCATTATGCAAATATGCAAAATATCGCATTTAGGCCAATTAGGGCTCCACACAGTTCCAAATTTAACCGTTTAAGCCGTAATTGCAGAAACTATCAAATAATTACCGCCACTAATTGTGAATATTTGTGACAGATACAACAAATTCTCACACAAATTACATTTTATCCAAGGAGCCACTGAATGCCGCTGCAATTTTTCCTTTTTTGCAAAGTCTAATTCAACTTACATAATGAAGCGAATTGAGTGCTTGTTATCGAATTTGAACAATTCATAAGGCTGTAATGTTTAATGATGAAGTAAATTGGTCCGAGATCCACACAATATTTTACTGATCTCCTTCACTGGCATTTCTATTTGTGGGAAAATGCCTCCCACTATTACTGTGGGTGTCACCAAGTCTCGCAGAGAGTGATAGAAGCTGATAAAAGTTGAAGGGCCCTCATCACCGACTCTCACTCCTTCTGCAGTAAAGCTGATTTCAGAAATACCTTTTTTTTTTGTTAAAATGACAAATTTAATAACCAAAAATTAAACAGAGTTTTTGTGACAAAGCTCCCCCCCCCCCCCCCCCCCCCCCATCCTACAATAAACTGTAGGGAAGGGGCTGGTGCTGCGTTCAGGGAAGGTCATCTTTGGACAAGGACATCTATTCTGCCCCTAATGCTAGACGCAGGCATTTATAACTGTCTCGCTGGTGACCCCTTTTAGCGGATTATGGATGTCCCCCTCGGGCAGTGATTTGTTTAATCCGTGGAAATGGTCCTGGTGCTATGTAAACAAGCCAAGTGCAGAATGAAGGTGGCCATCCAAGCGTAGCGGGGAGGGCCCTATTTGTCAGGGACCCTTGATAAAATATGGGGATGGTGTTGGAGATGTGATGTCTTCATTTTACGCAGAGGCGAAAAAAAAGAAAAGGACTGTTCTGGCGAATTGAGCCACGAGAGGAATTTTTAGCTCATTGTGGGTGCTGCTGCAGAAATATGTGGTGGTACTCAGTCAGCAGATGGCATGAAAGTATTTTCAAGTTAATTGCCTGGTTAGAAAACGTTTGGATATAATCCAGCAAAGATAATTACTTAACGGAAATTGGATTTTGTAATTTGCGTTTCTCGAAATACTGACTAAAAGTGGGTTTATTTACCTTACTTACTTCAGTCTTTCAGCCTTTATTATTATTCCCTTCGATAATGTGCCTCATTATTTTTTTTTCAAATTTCCTGGTCTCCAGTACAATATCCCTTTGTGGTGACTACAGCATAATTACACCGTTTTATGGTTTTGTTTAGACTCTCATAGAAAAGAGTGATAGTACCACTCTGTGTATGAACGCTTTGCGTAGCTTAGCTTAGCTTAGTAAAAAGACTGGAAAACAAGGGGACCTGTCTGAATGTAACAAAATCCACTGGCACCACTGAAACTCCCAAAAATGTTCTATTTCTATTTTTATTAATCACAAAAAAACAACAACATGCGCCTTCAGACAGAGTCAGACTAGTGCCCTCCCTGTTTCCACCATTGATGCTATGCTAAGCTAATGGCCACATCCTTTTTCATTTAACAGACAGACCTGAGGATCATCATTTCATCCAACCCTCTGCGAGGAAGCGACTATAACCACAATGTCAGGTGATCTTTTTAAATCTAGGATTTAAAGCCGGAGGATGTTTAAGTTCATTTCACCACATCGTCGTGTTTCAGAGACATTTACTGAGACCTTTCAAGTCTTTTAACGGATGACACACAAAGACAAACAAGCCCTACATCATTGTGCATTAATATCCACGATAGCCTGCATTCATTCATAGTCATTTTTATGTCAGAAGTTCAGATCAAAATTTCTGAACATGTGAGGATCGTACGTGGAGAGGATTCCTGTGTTGCAGCGATCGGGGTGTGTTTGCCTCAAAATGTTTTTCTTTTGATGGTCCCATCCTCAACCACACACACTCACACACACACACACACACGCACATGCACACGCACACGCACACACACACACACGGCATGCAACACCCTCATGGAGAATGATTTTGGGAGTGAATAGAGATGAAGGAGGGGATATTAAGTCACTCTATATAACATCCAGGACACAATGCTGCAGTGATTGATGAGGGACAAAGTGGTAACAGCAGGATGGGGGGTGAGGGGATCCTTGGAGACAGCAGGGGGAAGTAAATGTGGGAGAGAGGAGAGCAGTTGAACAGAGGCAAAAAAACCACACATTTTGGAGAGTTTTGAGTCTATATGTATGAGTAATCAGCTGCCCATGTATCACCTAACACACACACGCTGCACTCACACACACTCACTGCGCCATCTCTCTCGCTCTGTCTGTCTGTCAGCCGTGTTTACTCACTGATTTTCTCAACAAGACAGCCATTGACACTGGATGGATGGGGCTAATCCGACACAGAGAGGAACAGCTCTGCCCGGGGTTACAGGTCTGAGATGGAGCGCCCTCGACACACTCCCCTCACCTAATCTTCCGGCAAATATTTATCACTATCAATTTGGCCTGACTCCGTGACATTAAAATACCACGTATAGATAACCTCTCGCTGGAGAATCGATGGCGGGCTGCATGCCGGCCCGTCCAGCTCTGTCTCCCTGGGAAGTGGACCAGAGGATCAGATGGAGAAGGTCACTTATAGTGGCACATCACACCTGATACCAAACAGGTCATCCGTGCTGCTGCTGCTGCTGCTCCTGCTGCTGCTGCTGCTCCTGCTGCTGCTGCTGCTGCTCCTGCTGCTGCTGCTGCTCCTGCTGCTGCTGCTGCTGCACTCGGGGAGGTCTGATGCATTTTAATGCCCCAAAACGGTGTCCGGGTGCCAGTGGTGTCCTTGAGATGGGGCGGGCACCGAGATGCCGCCTGGCAACAAGGCGAGGAACTGTTTAAATTTCAGAAAAATGCAGGGTTGAATTTAAAAAAATGGACCTGCTTAATAATGGTAAATTTTTCTATGCATTCACTTTCACCTTTGTTTACCTTTTCAACTCCTCAAAATCACAGAAACATTCCAGCACAAACTCAGCTACAAGCCTCATGTGTACACACACACACACACACACACACACACACACACACACACTTGCCCACAACTCTACTGATACTCATCTAAAATATTACTATGGAATAGATTGAGTTGAATATATATAATGTTTTTTCTGTCCTGAGTACTCTTTCTACAATGCATGTCTGCAAATTATTAAATATTAATAATTCACAGTTTTAAAAATATCAAAATCTATGTTGCTTTAAATAAAACAAGCTGGGGGTTTTCCATCGGTTATTGACAGACGCCCGAGGGCCGCTTAAAAAAAACAACGCAAAACTATTTGACTGATTATTATTAATTGTGCATGTACTAAGCTTTGGTCTTGTAGCATGGTATAATAATACAGAAGTCAATCAAAAAGAAGCAAAAAACAACTGAACAACCAGATCATAAAACAAGTAAATTGATTCACACTCATGAACATTGTTAGGAGGAAAACATACACACACCCGCTAGATAGAAGAGTTGATGCTGTTTCCTTTAACCTCAGGCTGTTCAGATCCTCTTCCTGACACCATATTACTCACAGTATATATGTTCTGTGTGAGCTTGTTCCAGCTGTTCACTGAAGCTATACATAATGAAATATTAAAAACCCTGTAACTCCGCGTGTTCATGACTGCACCAGTCCTTCAGACAGAAACACTCTCCAGATGCCTGTGTGCATCGTTTCAGACACATTTCCACAATATTCATATTTGGTTTCTTTGGAAGCGTTTGAACAAAATGAGGTGCTGATGGTTAAAGCCTTTTTTTTAAAAAACAGACTCCCCTTGGGCTGGTGCTTTTTCGAATAAAATCACTAGTGTACTGTAGTTACACGCAAGACAGTCCATGTTTTACAGTGTTGTTTATCGATAATTTCCTTTTTTTGTACAGGTTATTCCATAGTTTGACTTTTGTTTAAAAGTAGCTAAGTACATTTACTAAAGTACTGTAGTTTAGCACATTGCTGAAGTACTTTGCTTGAGTACTCTCATTTTCTGTGATATTTAGGGGAAATATACTTTTTTTTTACAATTTGACATTTTACAGATTAAGATTTTAAAGTATGTTCCATTTTTTACAGACAAACTCCCGAAAGTGCATTAAGTACTTGAGGCCCCACTGTGAACAACTACAACATTAAAATGCTGCTCACATGATAATGCAGCAGCAATTATAATCCAATAATATCTAATAGTATAACACTCTCAGGGGGCTTTTTTTTTTACAATTATGAATAATGGCTTCATTTTGCTGATAATATGCATTTTTACTCAATTAACATTTTCACTGCAGATTTTTTTTTTTACCTGTAATTGAGTGTTTTATTTAGCAATATTGTGATGCTGATTACTTATTGTTACCACTTACTGCTTTTTACTGCATTTGAGTGTTTTAACAATAGAATCTGACTTCATGTTTAATTGGATTCACTTTAATGAACTTGTTTTTAAAACTTGCAACAGCGACATCTCTTCCCCGAGTCTCCGTCTGGAAATAAAAAGCCGTTCAAGAAATGAAACCAGATAAATATCCCATAAAAATGCACTTCTCCTTGGTCGTCATCACAGTCAGAGATGTTATTTTTCCTAATCTTATAGACTTCGGAGGAAATCTAAGGCTGGGAAGGCGGTGTGTGTGTGTGTGTGTGTGTGTGTGTGTGTGCGCGCGCGCGTGCGCGTGAGTGGGTCTCTGTGTGTGTGTGTGTGTGTGCACGCGCACAGTGCTCTCATCGGCACTGTGAGAGTGCACCATCTGATTTCCTCGCCTCCTCCCTCCTCTTCCTCTCGCCTCTCACTAATTGACCGACGGCGTTCATACGCACATTTCTCGCTAATTTCACATTTGCTATTCCAGCAGTGGCCGAGGCACGTCTCGAGGAATACAGCTCGGCCTCAGCAGCCAGTCCGTGAATCAACGACCCAACCCCCAGATATAAATTAGCTGTTTGGTTTGATAATAAAATCACTGGGATTCAGCCTCTCTCTCTCTCTCTCTCTCTCTCTCTCTCACACACACACACACACACACACGGGCGCGCATACGCAATGTCTGATGGAGACATTTGCCAAAGTGGATTGATATCTGAAGGATAGGTTTGCGAAGACACACACACATACACACACACACACACACACACACACTTAACGCTGTACCACGCCGTGCGCAAAAACACACACTTGCATGCTCATATACACATTACTATACGAATGCATATGGACGCGCGCACACATGCTCGCATACAATACATAAGACTACACGCACGCACGCACGCACACACTCACACACACAAACACACGCACACGCACACACAAACGCACACGCACACACAAACGCGCACGCACGCACGCACACACACACACACTCACACAAACACCCACGCACACACACATAAACACGCGCGCGCACACACACACGCACACAAACACGCACGCACGCGCACACGTGCGGTCACGGCAGCGCATTAGAAAACTCCAAAGTCATCCAGTTTGCTCTAATCATTACAATTAGTCGTGAATTATCACCGGACTCTGACAGACGTTCCTTGTAACTCTCTTTTATTTCCACCCCGCGCTAATCAGCGCCTCTCATTACGAACGCTGATTAAACTGCAAATTACCCAGCAGCGGCCCCGTCCGCGCCTACCAGAGCCTCGCTCAATATCAATTAAGTCCAGCAGCCCGTCTGTAGTCTCGCGGCGCTTCCAAATGCTTGATAGTGCCACTTATTAGTTTGGAAAACTCGGAAAATACCAATAATCGACGGCCATGAAGCCGCCGGAGACAGGAGCCCAGGGCTCTCCCGCCGCGCACACGAGCTTTGCCCGGGTACAGGACTTCTCCGACGCTCCCATGCATGCAGGCCCGGAAACCTCCATCACTCTTTATTCACGTCTACAGTGTGCGGCGGCGGGGGGGGGGGGGAGACCTATATTGGACAAGCACATATCTTTCGGCAGTTTTTGAAGTAATGACTTGCATTAATGCATGGTAAAGCTCAAATCTAACATCATTAGATCGTTCCGGTTGCGGGGAGAATGGTGGGGTTCCCCGCCCTCTGTATGTTAAACCGTTTAGTCGTGGTGTGATAGAAATTAATAGCAACTCAAAAGCGAATCCTGGCCCCGCGTGTTTCTTTAATAACAGACGTCATGCGTTGCGCAGGAAGAAGAATGGAGTGCGGGGAGGACGAAAGGTTCAGATACTTTACATCAGAATTTTAATCAGAATGCAATTACTCCATTTAGTCCTGCATTGAAAATGTGAGTGTCATCAGGAGAAAAGCGTCACACTCGTCCTGTCTTTGTTACATTATTATAATGTAATGGATTATTTCGTCCCGGCGCATTTGCACTATTGTCAACCAAAATTTGAACGCCATAGCTGGTGGATTTTAACATGCGCATACACTGTAAATAGTTTAATCTATCAATGCTTTGCCTTTTATGAGCTCACCCCTGGTTTGTGTGCAAACTGCATGTGCAAAGACCCAGCTTTGAGTTGCACAAACAAGTTGTTTTCTTTTATATTCAACTTCTTCAAATTTGTCCCGAGGTGCAGAATTTTATTTTCCATATTTCAACCCATAGGCATAAACTAAATAAAGCTGTTAATATAATACCTGATACATTATTTACGTTTCCGTGTCAGTATACCTCCAACAAACCTATGCGTCATGAAGTTAATCTTTTTGTCATTTAGGTTTGGATTAGAATTTTTGTTTGGTCAGACATATGATGCATCAACAATCACTGTAATAAGAACAGTACAAACCAATTTTTGTCAAACAAGAAAGAAAAAGAAAAACACAAAAAAACATAGAAACATAAATCAATATCAGCACATGAACAAAGCACAGCACCTTATCAACCCTTGCTATTACATACTGTACCCCACCCCTCTCTAAGAATATCACGTAAAATAAAGTAAAATAATCATATGTTATAGGCACCTATTACCATCGATATAGTTCACACAATTATCCCAGACCTGGTAAAACTTCCCTTTGTTTTCATTTAATTTAGCTATCATCAATTCAAAAGGTGGTAATTCTGATCTATCTCCCAGTAGACACAGTTGGGGAGATTCTGGTAAGGTTTTCTTGGGCCATCCTCCGAATGTTACTATAAAACCCTTTTCCAGAAAGGAAAAACCAAAGAACATTCCCACAGTGAGTGTAAGAAGGTACCATAAAGGTAATCTTAAATTTACTGTAGAATTTTGTCCTGTGTTCTGTTTGAATGTATTGACATAAACTGTTTTCTGTTTGAGAAAAAAATTAATATTTAAGTGATATTGTTAGCACTTTGAGATTGCTTATAGCAATGAAAAGTGCTCTATAAATGCAGTTTATTATTATTATTATTATTATTATTATTATTATTATTAATAATAAAAATGAATCCTGTACATGAAACAGCACCACCACTGGTCCAACGCTTATGGCTGCTCTGAAAGCCAATTCAACCTCTTCGTAACAAACCAACTCTTTGTATGGTTCCATTTGTTTTTGTTTTTATACCTCGTCTTTTTCATTTGCCAGTTTTCATGCTCTGATCATCAAAGTTGAAAAACTCAAACACCTTTACATCATATCTTACCTTTATATCCCACATTCTGCTGGTGACAACAAAAGTTGGCAGATGTCATGAATATTGCCAATTGGTCGACAACATAGAATGGTGAGGACGTGTTTAACACCGTTTTGGTGTTTTTTTTCAGACAGGATTTGGAATATGGCCTATTTTCCATGCTACAACAACAGGTTTCACTGCATGAGGGAAGGTGTGAATTATCTCCCTGGGTTATGATAAGTTGTGATGTGCAATTAAGACCTCAATGTTCTGCTTTTAACATATTTTACACAATTAGTATCATTTCCATATGGAAAAAAACACTGTGTTAAAGATGTTCTACATGCAGAAATGTAACAAACTTTTAATTGTATTGGTAGGCTAAAAACTCAATTATAATAAAATATATATCTTTATAGACACATTTCCACACAAGTAGCCCTGAGGTATACTATGAAATTGATTCTTTTTTCACAGATCACACAAATCAATACCAGATGCACAAAGATTCAAATGATATTGAACGTGCTGTATTCGTAACACAGCTTTATAAGCCATGTCAATTGTTTATTTTAAGTGATATATTGTATGAATGAAGGAATTGGATTATTCTGAGTCTCACACAGTGTCAAATGTTCATCTGTATATAGGGTTTAATGTCTGTCGAAACTCAAACTGAAAAGCCACTTTACTTCAAAAATAAATAAATACACATGACCCATATAGATCTGTGTTACATTTAGACCTAGAACAACCAACATGATGTAGCCTGTGATATAATTGTTCACTCGAGTATATGTGTTCCCCAAAAAGAAGATATTTCACTTTTGAGGTCTTCTGAAAGACTACAGTCTCTCTATTGGAAAACAAATTTTAGATCAGACTTGTGTAGATATGTGATTATATTTTTCATCCGATGTTTTTTTAAGGTAAAAAAGGACGAATGGACATGAGTATTACACATATTACTCAATAGAATATTCATCCTGCAAATAAAGAAACCGTTGGTTTACTGGTTCCAACAGTTTTCCAACTTATTTAAACCTTTTTGAATTCTAACTAACATGAAAACATTTTGATGATCATCTATATATTTGTGACTACTACTTACTGCATTCCTGTACCATTAGGGCCACATCTTTTTCAGCTTTTCCAGAGTATGTAGTAAACATGCACTCCAAAAGGTTATTGCCTCATGTTTTTGGCGTATCTGCAATAAAGAAGTGAAAAAAGTTTAAATTACAGTGCTGCCGGAAGTTGTCACTAACATTCAACTGTAAGTTGTCTCTCATAGGGTAAAAGTCACAGACACAGACATCAACATGAATAAATAAGAAAGATTCATGAAACACTACTACTACTACTACTAAAATATGAAAGATGTGTTAATCCCCCACCCCAGACACAAGCTTACATAAAGCAATGTTAATTTATGACAGCATAACGTGAAAACTTGGCAGAGGTGGAATGTTACTAAGTACATTTACTGTAGTATTGCAATTAAGTCTGAGGTACTTGTGATTTATGTTACTTTACATTTCCATTCTATTGTATTTTTTTTTTACTCCGCGACATTTGTCAGACATTAAATAGTAACTACTTACTTTGCAACTTTAGTTGTTAGTCACAACACACATCCGTTTGTAAAATATGATACACTAATACATAATTACCTACCCCAAAATATATTCACACTCCAGCAACTACAGAATGAAAATGCCATAGATAGTGTATCACTGAAACCCTGCTCATTCTGCTGCGTGCTTTTATTTTTGATATTAGGACATTGTGCATCTTGTAGACTTTTTTTAAATTATGAATGCAGAACAATTTAACATTGCAGTACTTGCGCTTATAATTGAGTTAAATGAATATTCCCACCACCTCTGTATGAATCTAAACGGAGGAAAGGTTTGATTAAATGCTGCTCAGTCCCCAAAGTGTGGTCCCCCTGAACCCCACGACTGAACCTGTCTGATTCCGATCCACACGCTCGATAATCCACTGCAAAGGATCGATTTCTCTGCAAGCAGCTCGTCAGCACTGACTTCCGGCTGCACAGCGTTCGGTCCACACGTTCAGCCGCTGCACGTTACGACTGAGCAAAACAACACACCACCTGCGGCCATGGCAGAGCCACGAATTCGGCAAATTAAGATCAAAACCGGCATCGTTAAGCGGTGAGGACGTTTTGTTGTCATTCATTTCCAGTTTGCAGTCGTTAGCATGTCAAGGAAGCTACCTACTAGCTAGTTAGCTTAACGGCGGGAGCATGAGACACGCCCCTCCAGGGAGACTCGTTTGCCGCGGATGTTCTTAGCTTTCCTCCGGTGCTTCGTCGTGGCCTGCGGTCAGTGACGAGATGTCTTCTGGTTTTTTTGCGTGGAGCTAATAGTCACTTTCAGTTCGAGGTGGTGTTTCTCGTGCGACGACGGAAGCCCACCGTTGTGCCGCAAGTAACGTTTGAAACGCCTTGTGCGTTACTCGTAGCGGTAGCTATCATCGGTCGACTCATGCTAGCTGTCAGCTAGCCTAGCTGTCAGCTAGCCTAGCTAGCCTAGCTATCTAACAAATTGCTAAAAACAAGCAGGCTATCCGGCTCGTCTGTGAGTTAATGCCTGCTGTCGTATACGCTCACGGGAAGAGCAAAGTTCCCATTCAGTGTGTGTTTGTGACATTACATTTGCTCAATTGGTTGTAAACGTAAAACAAACTAGGCCACTCGGTTGGCTAACACCGCTGCCTTGGACAGAGTCCTGTCCAGTTGTTGGTTTCTTTTCATCGCCATGAACAAATACCTTAACTCATCCAGTCCGAACCGGCGGTGGATGTTGGTGGTGATGTAATGAATGAATATCTGCACAGTCACGATGATGTAACTGTGAAATATTAACTTTTCTCAAGTATTTGTGACTACTCTGCTGTATGGCAAGAGGATCACGTCTACCCCTGGCTCATCAGGCCCGTACAGTAGATGCAGGCCATGAATCAGTGTTTTTATATAGTTTTTTTCAGCATACACAAAATACTCATACATTGATCATTTTTTGAAAAATTCTTTTAATTTATTTAAATTGTGTGTAAATTGACTTTTCTCTGATCACATAAATTATATTGTGTATTTTCCATCCAGTATTTAACCTCAGCTTAGTAAACTTTTCCACCCAAGGCTTCTTACTCGTATTTCTCCTTAATGACTATTTTCTTGACTAGGTCATTGTTAAGGAGCTGTACCCACAATGATGGCGTTTGTATAATTACCAGAAACAAATGACACTTAATTGACTGATTAATTGATTATATGTTTGTTATTATTTATACTATTTGACGTCTTCCTTAGTTCTCTGTGATCGTAAAGTGAATCGCTTATGGCTTTTTCCTAGCATGGGACCCAGACAAATTCTGGGAGCTCATTTAAATTTGCTCTGCCAGAATATGCCAGAGTCTGGATCCCCTCCATTGGGAAGTAGTTTCCCCGGCAGAAAACTTGCTGGTCCAATCAGAACAGATTATCTGATAATGGGCGGTGTTTATACCACCACACAGAGGGAAGCGACTGGTTGATGTAAAACAACCAAGGCTGCCGCTGATGAACGAGCATTTGACTTAAAGCACCTAATATTTTCAAATTTCTCCCACAAAAACGGTAACACTCGTTCACAGACATTGTGGAATCATTATTACAGACATCTCCTCTCTGCACACTCTAGTCTGTTGAAATTTTCGCATCGCTCAACAGACGTCACATGATTCGTCTGCGTCCCTTGGTAACGCCTCTTTGAAATCGAAAATGAACCGAGAGGTTTCAGACTAATACGTATTTGAGTATAAGTGTGGCTACGTCAGGCTAGCCTTTTCCACTGTTGGTTGGACAAAACCAATCTAACCCTTTCTTGCTGGTGATAAATTTTGCTGGTAAATAGGGATGTGCCGATCCGATCTCAACGATTGGTATCAGGGCCGATCAACTGATTTTATTAACTGATCGAAATCAGCTTTATTGAGCACGAAACCTAGGCCAACCTATGTCAGCTGCAGCTGTGGAGCTTCACCCTTGAACCGAAAACATGTGACATAATAAGGCTTGGTACATATGTCTCCTGACTCGGTCGTATACTCTACTGTTGCACACCTGACGTAATACCTGCGACCCACCTAGTGAGGTTCGTTCAAGTACATCCGTATATCTCACTACAGTGACAATGGCGTTTATTAAGTTTCAAAACTCGCACACGTACAAACGCAAGTTTTGAAACTAAATAAACGCCATTGTCACTACGTATAATACAGGAGAACAGATAAACACCGCAAGCGTAAAAAACATACTTGCGAGGAGCATTTCTGCTCTGTGTGCGGGACCGACACAGAAATATAGACTCATTGCATGAGCTAGTTATTTAGATTTTATTGGAACAAATGGAAAGCAATGCTCCACTAAGTTGAATTGTGATGAGAGCCATAAAAATATTTTTAACAAACAAAAAAAACATTAAGGAACAGCTTGGATGCAGGCAATTGTTTTTCTTAAGCATTGCCGGGCTATATAATTGTCAAGCATATACATTAGGGTGATATTAAAAACTTAAATGTACTTAGTGTGCAACTGTATTATCTAGGAAAAAACAAGTAATGGACCAGGACTTGGTAACGGCAGATACTCGATATTGAAAGACTTGGATTGGGACATCCCTGTCTCAACTTTTGTGTTTTGGCAAAGTGAGAAAATGGACCTTTTTGAGCTCATCATCCAAGTTGTCCAGCCTTTCAATAGAGATGGCATCCATTCTGAGATGATGAGAATCTCCACAGACATTTGAATGTGGAGTGGAAAATGATATTCTGAGGTGTCGTGGAGGTGATGCGCCCAGTATAGGATTGTGTGTGATGGTCTAAGTGTATCTCTGGTCGATCAGGCAGACCACTAATTCCCCACTGTCAATGGAGTTTGTGTAATGTGCTATCGATTGTGTTTTGATGAGGGTCAGATTCCTATCAGGCCCCCTGAGGTGGTAATGATGGAGGCTGGATTTCCCACAGAGGGTAATGTCACAGTGTGCAGTGTAGGAAAAACAACGGCGCAGTTGTGTACTTCATCCGTCAGCGCTGTCCCTAACCACTGTACTGATGTGTCTGAGAATACGATTTGGACATAAGGCAAGAGATATTACATCTCACCTCCTCTTGGCCCAAAGTGCTGCCATGATGTGGACCCTTAATCAAGCTGTTTGGTTTAAATGTACAGACTGCCATCGCTTTCTGTCTCTTCATAATCTGGTGTCTCTCTCTTCCTCTTGCCTTCCTCAGTCCCTCCTCCCTTCTTATATATTGGAGTTTAGAGGAAACCTGCCTGCTCTCTTAGCCCGGCCTATTTCCAGTGGCTTTTGCACATTCCAGTCAGTGCCTTTCTGCCCTAGCGATGCGGATGCCCTTAATAAAATGACAACAGTAATTTGCCTTTGTCATTCCGGTCCCAGCACAGACTACGTAGTGGCTCAAAAATACAGTGCTGGAGGAGGCGGCCGAATGTGCGAGTGTGTATGTGTGTGTCGGCTCACTCTAATTTCCTTTTTTTCTATTTTCCAGAGAGCTGCCTTTTCCATTAAGCCTGAGGTGGCAGGTCTATTTAAAACCAGCCACGACCCCACCCCTCATTCACACTGTGCTCCAAGTCTGGGAGAAATAAGAAATTAACATCAGGACTGGAAGGGGAGGAATGGACATTTTGTTATTAGACTGTCCTTCAGTTTTATTCAAATTATTCCAGCCCTCCTTCCTCCATCTTTCGCCCTCTCTTTGCCTCCTCCTTTTACTCTAAACAGACGACATCACTCATTCTGGATCAAGCCTGAGAGTGGGAGGCTCGGGCTGCTGCTGCTGCTGCATATGGTGCCTGTTTAAAAGCTTCTTGATGGAACTATATTAGAATGAGTGGTAATTGATGTAAAATATGACAGAGTGCTGTTGGCTTCCTTGGCTAAGCAAGGAGCAGTGCAACACGGAGGGAAGGGTCTCCAGTAATTCGACTGATTAATGAAGGATCACTCACTTATGCACACGCAGCTGATTTTATGAAAAATGAAATTTGTGTTGTCATCCCAATAAGCAGGCGCAGCCGGAAAAAGACTATTAGCTGGGAATTATTATCAATAGCGATATTTTCAAACTCCATTATGCCAATCAGGGTCGGAATCTGTTTAATAGATTTTGTTCCATTTGGCCCGTAATTGATAAATAATCAAAATTTATCAATGTACTCAAGCCCATTTTCACTAACAATCAAGGAAAAGAGGCCCATTTACCACCTGACTTGGTTCAAATTAGGGACTAAATTGATGATCAATTAATCTCTAAAAAGGAGGTGTGTGTGTGTGTGTGTGTGTGTGTGTGTGTGTGTGTGTGTGTGTGTGTGTGTGTGTGTGTGTGTGTGTGTGTGTGTGTGTGTGTGTGTGTGTGTGTGTGTGTGTGTGTGTGTGTGTGTGTGTGTGTGTGTGAAGACAACAGAGGTGGATACAAGAGTAAGATAAGCATAGAGATAAGGTGCGAACTGGAAGACATTTTAGAGTCAACAAGGACAGAAAAGGTTTCGTGTTTTTTTTAACTGCCCCTTGTTTACTCATGATGAAGGAAAATATTTTTTTGATAAATGATTGTGACCAAATTCTGGTCATCAGTGTTTTGGAAGTTATCTTGGAAAGAATTTGGAACATTCTGGAAGAACAAATTCACAGGGAGAAAGATGCATCTAGATGCACTGAATATAATTCACATGGCCAAATTAAAGGGGCAGTAAGCGATTTTGAAGAAAGCTTGTTTCCATCTTTATTGTTGTCGTTCTTGCTCTGGCCGGGCAGTGAACCTGCGACCTAGGGTATGGGACAGAGTCTCACTGACCACTAGGCCCTGAGTTCCAGCACCATCCGCTAGCAAGTGTCGACGCTTGATGTTTACAAATTGCACTGCACTCGCAGTGTTGTTGGTGCGACCCAAGTCATTCGTTTGGCTTTCGATTTACAGAGCCTGGCCATGGCTGAAAACACGAAATCGCAGATTTTTAACAAACATGTTTTGCTTTAGAATCGCTTTCTGCCCCTTTAAGAGGAAAATAACAAAGTACATATGTAAGTGACAGTGTTGCACAATATTTCAAAATGACTGTTATACAGAATAATTTTCTTCTCATTATTGTTGGTGTGACATTTAAAAGATAGCATAAATGCTTTTGATTTGACAGACTTTCTTAAACCTTGTATTGCATGGATCATTGTGTCTGTCCAAAGGAGCTATAAGCTGCATTTTATTTTGGTGTAATAGTGAGTGTTTGTTATAGCTGTAAAACATCAAGTTCACCAGTTTCACGCGTAGGTTTTAGATCACAGTATGAATAATAAGCACAGTTCCATATGGGAGCATGAGCTGAGGCTGACCAGGATTCTGTGAGGCCCCGCAGCAGCGAGGAGAGTGATGGGTTCGCTGCTCGTTACTGAGGTGTGTATCTTGCCATCCTGCGGGAGATGATCTCGCTGTGTCCCCTCCGTCAGAGTAACGTAGGAGAGAATGAGGATGGATGGCCTTGTCTGTAAAAGGTGACCATCGCAGCCTGCCTTTTTCATGCTTCAGCCTATATTATCTGTCTTGAGAGGCTGTGCATTTATGTTTCATGTTTGACGGAACAACAACTGTGCCACTGCCTTCAACTCTGAACTGTATTTTCCTCGCTTCCCGCTTTCCGCAGGCTGGTGAAAGAGGAGATTTCGTACACGAACGAGGCCAAAGCGCAAGAGGAGAAGGTTCAGCGTATGGAAGCACAGGCGGAAGATTTTTATGTACTCAGGAAACAGGTATGTTGGTCCCACGCTTTGCTCCTTTCATGTCTTAATTTGAAAACTTTGCATTGATCACCGACTGTTAAGGCAAGTTTTTTTCGCTCTCTCCCAAAGTCTGGGATCCAATTGTATCTCGACGACTTGAGTTGCCTCTCATTCATGTAATGAGGTCAGTCCCCAGTCTTAATGAAGAATTAGGTTTCCAGAGGACAATCATTAGTGATTTAGTAATTTGCTTGATGCAGATGTAATTATATCATGTTACTTTGGAGGAGTTTGATAATTACTGACACATGCTGGCTATTTAGAGCCCCTAACAGATCACTGGCCCATGTCCTGCTCTATTCTCTCTCTCTCCGCCTGCAGCCCTCCATCATTTGCCTGATAGCTGCATAGGTCGTGGAAATTGTGACAACATGTGTTGCTAGCTTGCTCAACGTCTTGGTAGCATCTGAATCACAAATTTTACGTGGAGATTTCTGAAATTGAAAAGTAAATTGAAGACACGAAAGCCGAAGACAGGGTCATCGATTGACAGTCAGATACGCAGTTAACGACAGGGATTTGGACAAAAAGGTGAAATAAAGAAGAATTCTAAATAAAATGGATTAAACAGTGTCTGTTTCCTGAGGATAACAGACACACAGAATTTCTTTTAGCCAGGCTCCCAGTGTGGCTCAACAGATGACAATGTTCGCCCCCTTTCGGTCTGTCACCTTGGGCCACACTGAAATGTGTGATGGATTGCTATGAAATTCTGTGCCGACATTTGTGACAGAGGATGTATCCCAATTTTTTGATCCACTGAGTTTTTCTCTACCACCACCACGAGGTTGACATTTGTAGATTTGGGTGAAATGCCTCTACAGCTATTGGTTGCATTGCCAAAAGTACCTGGAAATCCTTAGCATTTAGCTCAACGCACCTCTAACGCCCCTTTCACTCTGGACAAAAAACTGCAACACCTGCTAACATCTGGCCCTCGTCTTCGACTCTTTTATCATCTTAAGTTCCGATCAGTTGTGATGAAAATAATAAAGTATTTCACTGCGGACAAACATTGTAAACACACCTGTCACCTGCCCACCACGGTGCTGCTAACCCAGATTCACTGCGGCAACACCTTATTTTAATAGTCTTTGGGCTGCTAACAACATGGCTAGCGTCGCATAGCTCTGCTAACTAGCTGCTAGCCGCAGTGAGTGCCTGCGGATAGTCTGCTGCTCACTGGCGCAGCCCCGAAATAGGTTTAACCCACACAGAGGCTCACGCAAATACTGGGAAGCGACTGCTCTGTTTTACCAGTCTGCATGGCAGCTAGCAGCTCACTCTCCAAACAGACAGGCAAACTTGTTTACAGTGAATGAGAAAGGAGTCAATCACCTTTTTTTAACATGTTTACACAAGATTAAAAAATGTTGGTATAAAAAAGGTGCAAATAAAGATTTAGCAAGCATGAACTCAGTCTTGTTTCCCTATGTCTTTCCATAGTTAAAGGCGGGAAGTTATAGATGGCAATGCCTCTGAAAACATCCAAAGGGCTGTTTCTGAAGCCAGCATTTGTGAGCATTTTCAGCAGGCAGATATTAAAATGTGTACAAACATTTTAGGCATATCTCCAGAGAGAAAATAAACAAAACGCCATACTAAATAACCCAGTAAGTGCCCAACTGTATCGCAGTTTAGGGGCAGTAACAAAATAAGTGGACATGGTCCACACATCCTCCAGCAAGAGAACTGTGTCCCAGTAAATTTGGATTTGACTTGCACGTATGAGACTGGAGCGGCTACACAGACACCACATCTGATTATGTCTCCTGGCGACATTAAAATTCTGCCTGTGTTTTGTTTTGTTTGTTCATTCATAGAGCAACGGCTCTGGCTGAGCGGCAGGCTTGGCCGGTGTTAAACGGGGAGTTTGGGAGGCCAGATGGATTATGGTTGGAGATGAGAGGTCTGAGGCAGGATGGATTAGGGGTTTTGGTTTTAATGGAATCAATACACTGTAAGTGTCATCTTTATCCAGTGCTGATGGGATCATTCCACCTCACTGGGAGGGCACCATGACTTTTCTCTGTTTCAGCACTCCTCCGCTTATTCTGGCTCACCTTGTCACATCTACATGGCGACCGCCTCGACTAGTTGTCTACAGTCTTGCGACACGTCAGTTAGTCTGCCAGCCAGCCTATGCACGAGTTAATCTGAGCGCCTGTTGGTGTACACAGCCGTGTAATGTACCTGGGTGTAACGGAATCCGTGATTTGACTCTCCAGCTCGACAGAGGGCTAGGTGAGGAAGCATCTGTCATGAGTGAGTGTGTCTGACAGCGTTAGCCAACTCTTCTCTGCTCTTTCGGGCGCCAGCTGGGGGGATTCCACATTAGCCGTGGCTGTGAAAGTTCCCCGGGCTACAGCGCAGGTTCACTCCAGGCGTAGTAATACCTGTTTACGCCTGGTCACAGTTCCCTCGGCTCAGGGTTCTGCATTCATTCAGGTGTGCAGTCAGATCGAGGTGGTCCCCCGCTGCCCAACTCCCCGCCCGATCGATAACTCAATAACATTTTTCATACCGCCAGCTTGTTGGTAGATGTTAACCGCAGCAGCGCGTATGTGGGACACCCTGCCATGCCACTGTCGGGAACGAGGCAACAGCGAATGAATATTCCTGTGTCTGGCTGTTTTCAATGAATGTTCTAAACTTTGAACAACACATGTTCAGTAAAGTGTTGATTATTGTGAAGACAGGTAATGAGAAATGACAGCAGCATCAGGAATGAGGGTATACTGATTGATGGAGATGGTGATGGCACTGACCTGGTCTCTTGTGTGGTTTCAGAAAGAAGTCTTGCAGGAGTCCAAAATGATGGTCCCAGACTGCCACCGCCGGCTGGCCAAAGCACACGCAGATCTGCTTCAGTTACTGGTAAGTAATTGATGAAATAATTCCCCATTAAGGGGATTTTTTAAATCGGACCAAACTGTGTGTATCTCATTTACAGCATCGTTGGAGGACTGCATAATGTTATTGTATAATGGACACACGATGACAAAAACTATTTTTCATAAATGTACTTATCTTTCAGTCGTCTTCCTTCCTCCTGTGTTGGAAGATAGGAAGTAGTTGTATATCAGCTTTGTGGTAGTATTACGAAGCTGACCTTGAACCTACAGAGAGAACTCATAGCTCTACATTAGATTTTTTTAAATTTGAGAAATTTGAAGGAAAGCAGCAATCTGTTATAAGTAAAGACAAAGAACAGTGATAGTAACCGGCCACTAGAGGCAGGAAAACATAAAAACCATCTGACAGATGCACAGTCCTGACCATGGACTGTATATTTAATCACCGGGTCCGGAAAAATGAAGCCCATGCCGAAGTGCCTGAAGCCTGTATTCTCTGGAATCACCAGCAAAGGGCGACTCCACTGGTTACAAAAAGAAGTCCGTTTCTATAGAAGTCAATGAGAAAATGACTCCACTTTTCACTTGATTTATAACATTAATTAACATTTTCCTGAGGAGTTTATGGTTCAATCTCATTTAGAGTAAAACGAGACGATAAAGCAGCGTAGCATGGATACAGGATGATTGACAGCTGGTCCGTCAAATCGGTACATGGTTGCAGGTGTAGGGGGTCGAGCAGTGGACAAGCTCTGTCAGACCCACCCCCAATTCTACATCCGGTTTTAAAAAAAAGTGCTGCTGGTCAAAATGTGAAACTAAAATAATGGGCAAAAAAATGCTATTATGTACCGTACTTCATAATGATTTTTAAATAATGTGATATTGATGCTATTGCAAAAAGTTGCAAAAACATAACGGCAACCCTGTTCCCAGTTATTTAGATGGAGTTCAGTCATTTTATGGAATCATTTTGTATCCCTTATTGGTTAACAAGTACAGTAGTTTGATTAGTTGGGAATTAAGACATTTATTTGTTTAAAATTTTCCTTTTTTTCTTTCACTCAGCGATATAAAGCTATATTTACATATCTAACTTGTTCTCATTGAGTTAATAACCAAATAAACACAAGTACCAGACAAGCAAGACTTCCACACTAGACATGATGGGGAGCTGAAGGGTTGTAGGACCACGTGTTTCACCACGTATCACCACACTGTGTTGCAGCTGCAGAAGCTTTAGAAGCTAAAGAAGAAAAAAAACCCACAATGGAAGTATTATTTGTTCAATTTTATCACTTAGCTAATAACAATTAATGGCTGGTATATTCCAGTCACTGTGAAGTTGACAGGAACCTGAAGGCAAATAGTTGTCGCAAAGATTATCTGAATCTTACGGGTCGCCAGGTACAACGTCACACCAGCGGTCGACTGAGGCGGTGCGCTCGTCCTGTGCATGCGCAAATGTTCCTCCCGCAAATGTTACTTTTTTGAAGTCGTTTCATGGACTTGGAGCGTTCAAGTCCGTCCGCCATGCTCACACGAGCGCTGCGTGGTAGCGGCAGAGGGAGCTTACCTGCAATTAGCAGCACCACCTCCTCCCTATCATTCATCCTCCCTTTTCTTTTTTCGCCTTTCTTTAGACAGACATTCACATATGCACGCGCTCATCACAGTTCATTAGCAGCGCTGTCACTGGTGACCACCACTGAAACCCACACACACTTGATTAAAGGACACGGATGCCATACCGTCACATTAGCACCTGGTCCATAGCTATATTTAGACCCCATGCTTAGGTGACCTCCAGCTTTAAGTTTTATGTCAACGAAGTGACGTCCAAAATTGATTTGTTTAAATTTTTTTGTTTGAACAGAGTTACTCAAAAAAAGTTAAAGAGGATTTATGATAAGAAGCCGGCTGTAAATCCTCATGATGGGTGTAGGAGTGTTTTTCTAAAATGGCAATAAAACAAAACTGTGTGTGTGCGTGTTTGTGTCTTCCCAGGAAACAGAAGAGGATTTGGCCGAATCCGAGGAGTACAAAGAGGCGCGGAACGTGTTGGACTCGGTGGAGCTTGAAGGATGATTTCTGATGTGTTCCTTGTTCTCTCTGTGAGACCCCCTCGCTTAAATGTTCATTCCATTCATCAGGCCTCGTTTGGAACCACGGAGGCCGACTGAATCCACTCACAGTCTATTCTTCGTGTAATTATTTTCTACTGTTGACTTTTAACATGCCGCCACGTCTCATCACACTTTTTTTCCCCCTTATGTAAAATCCCACAAGAAAACCATAAAACTTTGAGTTGATTGAAAAAGAGGAGTGGATGTTTTCTGTATTTTTTATTTGTAATATTAATACACAGTCTGGTCATGAATAAGTACAAACAAATGTATGTCTTTTATTAATAACCATCAGTTTTAGTTTGGGTCCACAGCTTGATTGATTTGAAGTCGACCGCTCACCGCTGTGAACACAGAGGAACAGTAGGTCGCTGCAGAAGCTGCAGTGCTTCATGGAGTGATACTTTCCATCAATGTTTTCTCAATTAATTTGACTTTTGTTTCATACCTCTCTAAAGCTTACAGGACCTTAACTGGCTATTAACCCTTGATGTTTCACTAAGTTCCAAAAGCCGCAATTTTCAATTATTTTAATGATGGGTTAACATGACACGTTATTCTGATTAATCCATTAATTGTTTAGTCTGTAAAATGTCAGAAAATTCTGAAAAATCCCCATCACAAGTTCATAATAGAAATTCAATAGGGAAAGCTATCGAGGAATCTGTGGGGGGGGGGGGTGCAGGCCTGAAACACTTAATGGATCAAAATTGTTGGCCTTCAATCAACTAATCGATTAATCAGGAACACTGATGGGTTCACTTGCACAGTGTGTAGTCGCCTGCTGCTAGTCCTGTTAACAGCAGTGAAATGAATTTCGTCGGATACCTACAATAAAGGGAGAGCACCCCGTCAGTCACGTGACGAGCGCTGCTCGTGGCCGTGACCGCCTCGCGTCCCCGCCGCGGCTCCGTCCATCCTCCCCGCGGGGCCCCTGGCACACCGACACCTCGCGCGGATGCTGGGGGACTCCTGCCCAAACAGTCGCACTAATGAATGAACTCAATTGCCGGACAAATTAAGGTCGCATCTGACTTGATCCTTATTTTACAGATTTCGATCATTATCGGGATCACCCCCAAAGTCTCATTACCGCCCTAATGAGGCGCTGCTACTCCGTGACATCTAGCCCGCTCCATCTCGTTAAGGAAATCGCTCTTCAATGCTGATTATTTTATTTGGAGGTATAATTATATTTCTTTCGGATAAATCACGGCCTAATCGAGTCCGCGCGGAGGCCAGCGGCGCTAATTGAGCCATGAGATGCGGCGGCGGCGCGCCGCACCTGGGCCGATGTGCCGGCGCGGGCCGCCGCCGCTCGGAGGACGTGCGGAGGCTGGAGAGGGGAAGCGTCCGCGTCCTGCACCCGAGTCACACGGCGACTCGTGTGCTCCGACCCCTCCCAGACGTCGCCTCGGTGATGGAGGCATCGTTCACACGGCGTGCACCCGCGGAGCCCATTGCGCGAAAGTCTTATTTATTTCTTGCTGTATCGCATCAGTGTAAAAACAGGATTTTAAATTTTTTTTTTCCGGGGTCATTGAATGTATCGAAATGTTTTATTTTAAAAACGGATTATGGCCTGTGGAAGGTGAAAGCTGTCAGGTTGAATGTTGTTGACGAGCACTACAGTAATACTTTTGCGATACTGTACATCGCTCGTCACGTGATTCGCGAGCGATGTGTTTTTACTCTTTGTTGTGCCTCCTGTGCCGCAGTCACTCATCCTGCATCTGCATCTCAGTAGTTTCTTTAAGGAAAACAAACATTTCTCTGAAGTCGTGTCCTCCCTGCAGCACGTGACTGACATGGCTCTTGACCTGGGAGCAAACAGACCCGCCATATTCACTCCAATAACGAGAGGGCGAAGGTTATGTTGTGCACCTGTGCAAAGTCACGTTATTGACTCAATAGTTCATTTTATTTTTTTACATCCTTATGTATTAGAGATTAACAACGTTCAAATTATACCACCCAACAATTTAAAAACGGGTACAAAATTAACTCCACAGCAGCCAACCTCTTTAATGACATGCGTGAGAAATATGAATGCATAAGTAATAACAATCATTAGTATAACTCACGTTTGACAGAGGCCATTTCCTCCACCACTGATTATGCTGATGATTTACTGTTTTTAGGTTTATTGGTAGGCTTTGAAAATATACTATTATAAAATAAACTATAATGATATAAGATCGTATCAGTCCATCTATGTTGATATGGAAGCGGTGTAAGTGGCCGCCACCAGTTACCTCAATGACAGCCTGGCGGTTGCGGCACAATAAGGGAGGATGCGTTTGCCGCAAACTTGTTTTTTGGGTTGTTTTTTTTTGGCGCTGTCGCTAAACTTTGCCCGTGTCAAACTTTTGCAGAAGGCCGCCGTGTGGCTGCGGCTGCGTCCGATTTGCAGCATCAGCATCCTCTCCTCCCGGCACACGGTGACTTATTACACCTAACCACCCCACCCCCCCCCCCCCCCCCCCCCCCCCCCCGGCTGTCGCCAAATCAGCTGCGTGAAACAAGAATTTGTTAAACCGGAGGCTTGTGCGGATGGAAGATCGATTGTGTTTTCTCCTCAGAAATCTCCAACTGAGTGGATACGGACTGCAAAGGAGAGAGGGAAGGAAGGGAGGGAGAAGTCAAAATCCCCGCGGGCCTGGTGGTTGGTGAAGAGCCTGCACCAGGAGGTTGAGGGTCCAAGAGCCACCAACCAGCGCCCTACTGTGCGTCCAGCAGCGACCACATGGACCGCAGGTAAACGCAGTGGCCTGAAAACACCGACGCTCCAATGCAACACTGACAATATCAGACGTACATTTTTTTTTCTTTTCTTCCACAGTTTTATTAAAAGTCACTCCTCATCTCCACGACGCGTGAAAATGTCTACTTTACACTCAGATGCGCCGCATTAACTTTGCAGCGGCCGAATTTGTTTGTCTATTTTTATTTATATCATGCATGAGATTGATGTGAGCACGAGGAGAGATGAGGCGAACTGTGCTTTGGTCCTTGTTTACCCCAATTACATCCTCACACGCACACGCGCACACACACACGCGCACACACACACACACACACACTGCATCTGTGGACTACTAAATTAGTTGCCTTTGAATTAGGGTAACTAAATGCATTGCATGTAACAGGAATATCAACTTCCAGAGATGGTAGAAAAAAGCTAATTGATTCATGTAAGAAACACATAATAATAATAATAATAATAATAATTATTATTAATATATATATTAATAATATCCTATCTATAGCTACAAAGACAAGTTCGTTGGGAACAATAAAACGCTTCAAGTGTATTTGGTAAGGGGGAAAAAACACTTATCCATCAAGGAAAAAATATGTTGCCAAATGGCAAAGAGAGACATGAGGCAAAAAAAAAAAAAAGAAAGTTGAAAAGAGCCATAACAGAAGTTGATATTTTTATGTCTAGTCGGGTGTTCGGGTTAACTGCACCAGAGAGGAGTCGTTCGCTCCTGTGGTTTGTACAGCTGTCAAAGTGCGGAGCTGACGCAAAGTCGCTGCATGAAGCGCGCAATCCATTCATCCCGCAATGTGACGATTTCTAAATCACCCACACGGGCTCGTGCGGGCGCACCAGGAATCGCTGAACAAACGTGGAAACACAGAGGGGAAATACTATATAATTGTGTTTATCTTTAATTCGGATAATCACAACCTGCAGAATTGTACAAATAGACATTCATTTAGTCCTGGAAAATAAATGTGTGATGTAGCCTCCTAAAATATCCAATAGCCTGAGCAGGTATAGTTCCAGTTTGAAACCCCCCTAAAGTATACACCTCAGGTGCGTCTTCTAAAAATAAACTAAAAGAAGAGAGCCTTGACAAGGGCGAGGACGAGAAATACCACCAGCCGCGCGTCTTCCTCTCTCCTCCTCCCGAAGAAAGACGCAGACATCGGCGCAAAGACGAAATCTCCCCCTCGTCCCGCTGATGCTTCCGAAACAGACGCCCGCACACGACTCCTCTCATCCATCCCTCCCTCCCTGCCTGTCTGCCTGTCTGCCTGTCTGCCTGCCTGTCTGCCTGTCTGCCTGTCTGCCTCCCTGCCTGCGTGTCTGTCGGCCGGTTGGTCGTGCCACCAGATTGCAGACAAATAAAAGACGAGCAGAGGCGATTGAAGCCTGGATGGATGAAGAATAGAGCCCCAAACGAGCCCCGGGTTCACGCTCGGACGCCTCCTTTGTACACCCCCCCCCCCCCCCCACACACACACACACACAGATAAAAAAAAATAAACGTGCTCTCTCAAAACGTCCTGACATCTGTCGAAAAAAAAATTTTGTGGCATGTGTTGAGCAAATAGTGTCTTATTCAGTGAGAAGGGGAGCTCCTTTAAACTTTGTCTTGAATGTCTCATTGGAACACCCGAGCGTCCGCACGTGATCACGTGTTTACCCGTGTGATCCGTTCACTGCGCTCCTGTCCCGGGTGTGTATCTTAACTGTGTCCCCTCGTCGGCGCCGAGCAGCCGCAGCTCGCGTTAAACTCCCTCCACTTTCCGCCGAATTAATTTGCTCACACATCATTTACACCGAGGCCCCTCCCATCCTGACAGTCGCCCCCTAAATAATAGTAAATTACGCACTAATTTATACTGATCCCCCGCTCTGATATTTTTTTTTTGCAATAAAGGCGTATAGATTTGGCACTGATTACATAAAAGCCTAATGGTCTTGAAAATGAGCCTGGTTGAGTCTGTTGTCTTTCGGCTGACTCGGGAATCAGGGCGATTGGAAGATGTTCACCCAGTGACGTAAAGAGGTCACAGTGTCACCAAGGAGACTAAAAAAAATGTGTCCCACAAAGAAGAAAAGACGACGATGATGATAATCATATAAATGCAATTTCATATGATAGAGTCGAGCTCGTGACCAAGGCGGTGGGGTATATTATCCATATTGGGGTGCCTGCTAATGCAGCCATGTGATTGTAGGCCTCATGTATGAACCACTCCACTTCCTGTTCCACTGTGCTCGCCGTATAAGGGCAACACGCACAATTAAACAAATATTACGGTGATCCAACATTTCTCGAACGGGTCGAAGCTTTCACACAGATATTAGCTCGGGTTATTTTATTGGATGTAATTTGGAGGAGAAATCAAAGCCAATTACGGGAATGAGGAGGAATGAACTTGTGGGATGTGAGGGGGGGGCGGGGGGGGGGGGGGGGGGGGGGGGGGGGGGGGGGGGGGGGGGGGGCTCGGGTCTCGCGCTGGAGGCTGACATACCTCAGGCTTCAACTCTGATTGGTCCTCGTTTGGAGAAGCTCATGGGTTCATTCCGCAGCTAAGCGCCTCCCCGTTCCTCTAAACTACATTATAATGCAACCAACCTCCCTTTTTAAACCACAAACCGAATTTGCTTTCATTTAGGCCATATATATTTCTTAAATAGGTTAAAGTCATAGAGATTTTTTTTTGTGGGAATAGCATTTCGCCCTGGAGCGGTGCGCAATGCTATCTCATGCCGACCTCCTGGATGCTCGCCTCGGTGAGTTATCGTCACCAAACTCCGGTCTTCAACTCTACTGTAAGCTGGAGACACTTCTTAATCTTAAATCAAGTTCAGAAAATTGTCAATTTGCTTCTTGCGTTGTCTTAATGTGGCTGGAGTGAACTAAACTCGCTTAATTCATTGGGAAAGTAATTATTATTATTATATTACTGCATAATTTGATTTAACAATTTCCCGAGATATCGGTGTGAACGGATTGAATTAAGAGTATTTAAGGAGCAGGTTGTAATGTGTGCATGCTGTTGTCTCTCCTAAAGAGCCGCGCTCATACGCTGTTTTAATTTCTGCTTGAAATGTTTTGCCTGGATTGTTTAATGCATGTGCCGCTTTTTGTGGCATCCTTTTCTACAGGCGCAAGAAAATGCTTCAACTATTGCAGATTTTTTTTCCCTCTGTAGAGATGTGGCACATTGCTTGTGTGCAGTTTAAAATGCCTAACCATGTGTTTCCCCCCCCCCTCCCGTGTAGAGAAAGTGTTTTTCTGTTCCCATCTCACCAGCTCTGGTTGTCTGTGCAGGGATGAAGGATGCCGCCGCGGAGCTCCTGGGCCACAGGGAGGCTTTAAAGTGCAGGCTCGGCGGAGGGGGACCCGACCCGGGCCACTCCGGCGAGCTCGGCCCGGGCCCGGACGGCGTGGAAGGGGCCACGATGCTCCCCGGTGACGACATCAGCGGCGGCGGCGGCGGAGGACCCAACCCGGTGCAGGGCAACAACAAAGAGCAAGAGAAGCAGCAGCAGCAGCAGCAGCAGAACAGCAACAACCAGAACCAGTCCGGAGCGCAGCAGTCCCAGAAACAGAAGCGGCACCGAACCCGCTTCACGCCGGCGCAGCTCAACGAGCTGGAGCGGAGCTTCGCCAAAACGCACTACCCGGACATCTTCATGCGGGAGGAGCTGGCGCTGCGGATCGGCCTGACGGAGTCCCGAGTGCAGGTACGGCGGCTGCAGGTGTACACTCGTTTTGATTTCATTTATCTATCTAGAATGTATAAAGATTGAAACAGAACTCAAATGTACACACTGTTTGTTTTTTTAAGAGAAATGTAAAGCAGCAGCAAACTCCCCGCGCTGCAGTTTATGGCAGGATTAATTCACCTGTGAATTATTATTATTATATATAGTCTCTCTCTAAAATGTTTATTACAACTCCAAAAATTAAAGTAAATCCGATCACAAGAGCTGTGACAGTAAATCATGTACATCAATAGATACAGGACCCAAATCAAAAGTTGAAAATATTGTACTGAAATCATAACTTTCAGCATCTGAATCTCTTCATTTCGTGACTGTAATCCAATTACTGTGTTCACTCATGGCATTGCATGGACTATGGCAAAATGTGTCCAATTCATTTTAATATTAATTATTGCAAACGCGCCATCCACAAAATCTAATTTCCTTAAGATAACAAAAGTAAAATTGCTTCAACAACATTGCAATTTCTCAAATCCTTTTATTTAATGGATTTATAATTTAAGTCTCTGACTGTATTTTCGGAGATTTTTTTTGTTTTCAAGCTGTTAAATGATATTTGATAATGATTAAGGTGTTATTTAATTGATAGCCTATCCTTTTAAAAAAATCGTATTGTTTAATCTTAATGAACATGTCTGTTATACTGAAATAATTATCTCCAAATAAATGAAATGCGAAATTCACATTATAATAACATCCCGATTTGACTTTTGAATTAATTGTATTCATCAGAAACAGTCCAGAAGTTCATATGACACTCAACATAGCAGCGCATATATTTTGTCAGTAAGGTCACACTGGTTTATTGTAATGCATATATAAACTATTAATATAAAAAACAGGCTGTCAGGTGTGTGTGTGCCTTGCCCAATCGCAGTCTGGGTTTGAGAACCTCACCCAGATTTAACCTGCAACCTTGTGGATTATTACTACACATAACAAGGTTTGAGTCTGACAGCAGGTTGAGATTTCTTTCATCCTTTCATCAATTTAGAAATTAAGAAAACATAAAACGTAATGATATTGAATCACTGTGTTTTGACTGTTTGCCTCGTCCAATTCTGGGCTGTGACATGACATTTCAACCTAGTATACAACCTATTCATTTTGCCTGATTTAAAAAAATGAAAGAAACTTGTCCAAATTTTTGTGTCCAGCCCATTTAGTGTAATTAATCCAGAGGGGAACCAAATGATAATCTTCATTACACTCGTTTAATCGCCTCGCATTAAAAAAAAACTGTCTCTGCGCTGTTATCAACCTTTTTGTAACCTTGCGACCACGATTGCAAGTCAGCAACACGACTACACCTCATCCGGCCGTTCTTTATCACCGGTACAGTCACTTCCACCTTGCACACATTTAACAAAATAATTCCTTATATCGCCCCCATCCGTGGCACCGCCTTATTAACTATATGGCACATGCTTGGGTCGCTCACGTGTGAGATAATGGCCCAATAATCGTTATTATACGAGTCAGTTCAGTTTCTATACACTATTTACATAAAATGAGAATTAGTGTAATGATGCTCATCTGCAATTACGAGAGGGCTGGAAATAAGAAGTGGGGTCCAGAGTCCGTTTGTCGCCGCGCCCCCACGGCTCCAAGACGGACGCGTCGGGAGCGCGCGCTGTCTTTTATTTTTTTAACATTTAAAATAAAAAAAAAACTGAATGAGAAATTGGCGTTTTCTTTATTTCTGAAGTGTAATGCGTCTCGGGCCGGATTTCACGGCTGGCTACGCGAGGTGGAATAAGAGCGAGATCGTCCCGCTCTTATTGCCGCGCCCCACTTTTCTCAGCCGAATCTCCACATTAATCACAGACGCCCCCGCGCACGAGCAAAAGCCTCAAGGACTCGGCGAATGAAGTCTGTTTGCCGGCGAGGGCGATTTGTCACAGCAATAATAACATTATCTTTATTATCTGAGTGCCTGTGAACGGTCCAAACCACTGCGAGGGGAGGGGGGTCGCGCGAGGCTGGTGGAAGAATATGTATTTTGGACAAACATACAACTGTTAGGCTAAGGAAAAAGAATCTTTGAAAAATCGATAACCCACTTATATCAATGTGACCTATTCTTTATGGAAATTCTGCCACGTCACTGACGCACCATGACAACATGTTTGAAACATAAAATGCCCACTATTTTGCAAGTAAAAATATAATTATGACATATATTTTTTGGAGGTATGTAAACTCATCTTTTTTTTTTTGGAGTAATAACTGAAGTAAACAAAACGTGTTATTTATGTATTTGTAATAATTGGGAACGTTTAGCCATAACTCTGGGCAGTGTAAATATAGATTACAAATTGATGTAAGGTGATAGGATCCTGGAAAAAATCTGTGTTTTCCAGGAACTGATTTATTGTTGGTCGTTCACATCATCGTGATGATCACAGGCTGGTGCCATAACCTTTTTTTTATGTGCGCTCACAGCTCTGATGATGACGTGACCTGTCAGTGCCCCCGCTCACGCGCCCTCTCTCTCTCTCTCTCTCTCTGTGTCCGCAGGTCTGGTTTCAGAACCGACGCGCCAAGTGGAAGAAGCGCAAGAAGACCACCAATGTCTTCCGCGCGCCGGGGACTCTCCTGCCGACGCACCACGGCCTGCCCCAGTTCCCGTCCGCCGCGGCGGCAGCGGCGGCCATGGGCGACAGCCTGTGCTCCTTCCACGCCAACGACACCCGCTGGGCCACGGCCGGGATGCCCGGCGTGTCTCAGCTGCAGCTACCGCCGGCACTGGGCCGCCAACAGGCCATGGCGCAGTCCCTGTCCCAGTGCAGCCTCGGCGCCGGGCCGCCGCACAACTCCATGGGTCTGTCCAACATGTCGTCCAACGGCTCCGGGCTGCAGTCCCACCTGTACCAGCCCACGTTCCCCGGAATGGTACCCGCGTCCTTATCCGGCCCGACCAACGTGACCGGCTCGCCTCAGCTGTGTAGCTCCCCGGACAGTGACGTCTGGAGAGGGACAAGCATCGCCTCGCTGCGCCGCAAGGCGCTGGAGCACACAGTATCCATGAGTTTCACCTAGTGCGAAGAGCTTTTTCCTTTCACGCGCGCGGAGAATCGTCTGCGTTCACCTCTTACTCATCCACCGGGAGAAATACAAGCAGGATACTTCCCATCTCACTCCGCAGAGCTTCACGCCTGGCGTGTCCCCCCCCCCCCCCCCCCTTCTCCCAAATCACAGACAAGAGGGAAAACAGAAGCTATTTACCCAGGCCCGTTGGCCTCTGTCAAGCATAGGGCTGCTTCTGTTTTAAGCTATAATTTATTATTTCGCATGTAGCCTTATATGACGACTATTTATTTGTCTATTTAAATTAACTTATTCGTTTGCTCAGTATATATTTATTTGGCACACGCAGCCTTTGTTGTTGCGGGGATCTCGGTGACTGACGTTTTTTTTCTTTTTCTTTTTCTGTGGATACTTTGAAATACGAAAAAACTATAGGCGACATTTTTTCCCCCTTTTTATTTCTCTCCCCAACCTGCTGCACAGCATGTAACCGTGAAGGGCCACAGGCGCGTGCACGGTGGACGTGCGGCATCAAGACACCCGGAAGTTTAACAGAGTGAACACATGAAAGATTCACCAGAGAGAGAGAGGGGGGGGGGGGGGGGGGGGAGGGGGGTCTGACAGGAATCAGGACAACATGGAAAAGGACTTTGAATGCATGTGCTGTCCAGGGCAAAAAATAAAAATGATGATAATAAATAAAAATATTGAAGGGAAATACTACAAATGAAGACATGGGAACTGACTCTAACTATACTCTGTCATATAGGATGTTTTGTGTAGGGGAAGCGCTCTCGTTCCCGTTTGGTCAGTTTGTGATAAACTTATGTTTCCAAGAATTCTGTCTGTGCTTATTATCAAATATGACTTTCTCGAACGTTTGAACCATTTTGTTTCATGGACATGTTTATATCAATTAAATGTAAATGATCCAATAAAAAAAACCAACATTTTCGATTATGTCACATCGTGAATCAAACCTCCTTTTACCCCCCCCCCCCCCCCCCAAAGAAATGTGAGGGCTCAAGTTGGAAGTTGGAGGAAGTACTGTAGAAGGGAGAGTCTCATTCCTGTGAAAACCACATGTCTCTAAAACAATTAATCCTCACCCTAATTAAAAAAACCAAACAATAAATTGTGGCTGTATGCAGTTTTCATCCAGTCTGACACATGTGCCACTTTTTTTTCTCCAGCGCTTCATTACATCTCCAAGACAAACCAGATCACAAATCTCCTTCAAACATTTGTGGTTACCATGGAGTTCAGCGTCCAATCTCGTGCTCAGTCATGGGACCTCCTGTGTCAGAGGTGGCCTTGATCCTTTCTACAGACGTGGCGAAGTCGGTGTGAAGACCCTGCAAAGCCAATTTGCTGATTTGTTTTTAAAGATGCTGCTTTTTAGCAGCACCTCTGAAATATACAAACCTCTCCGAAAGTATTGCTTGAGGAACATTTACTTTTGTATAATTTGTACGAGTACTACAACATTTTTACTACATTTCCCAGGGAAGTATTGTCAGCTCGTCCTGGCGTGAGCTCTTGCAAGCAGTCGCATGTTGTTCAGCTCCTGTAAAATGCAAAATCAATCATCCTGAAAAAGGTTTGACCGCACTAACGGATAATCAACGGAGCATCTCCACGCACAAACACTCAACCCCCAATTACTAATTTGTCAAAGTCAATATTTGGACCAAACTGACAAATTAGCAGAGGGGTCAAAGGTGTGTTTCTTCATTTCGGTAACCTTTGGCTGAAAATACAAAATGATATCTGCTGTAAGCCTGAAACGAGGTGGAAATCCATGTGGACCTGGCACGACTCTGCTGCAGTCCAGAACGTAAATGCTTTAACTCAGTTAAACAAAGTTGGACACAAACAGTGAGTATATTATTAACTGTATATTATTAATTATTAATTACTAGAGCTTCTCATTATGTTCTTCCTTCATTCTCCGTTTACACAGCAGCCTCCACTCATGAGTGTCCACAGTGGGATGAGTTGTTGTAGTCGACCAATACATTGATAAACACTTACATCTGCCATACATCATAATGTACAATAAACCATTGATTAAATGACTGTATACCGCTAATAAAGTCTAAACTGTGGGAGTTAAAGCGACGCGATGCAGCCAAACCAAAAACATGAATCTGTTTAATCACCTGAAATAGTGAAATAATAAATCATAAAAAAAACAACCTTTATGACGTTTCCATCGCTCATCATCAAATAAAACAAGGACAAACAGACATGAAGGTGTCTTGTCTGCATCCGTCCGGGAAAGGTCTCTCCTGGTACAGACCGTTCTGTACCATCTGTGGATGAGATGCACATGTTTCACCGCAAGACATTTCAGATTTAATTTCTCTTGCTGAATTCTCCCTATGGACACCGAGGTCTACTGCATGACATTCCTGTTGTGTTGACGCAAAGAAGCAAAGACAGGTAAAACAATTTTTTTCATACCATCTATTAATTGAGCTCCGGTTAGTCAATGAAATGTGTGTCATATCTTCTGATTCTTTGCTTCGATGTTTAGTTTCTTCAGATTGTTCTGAATCAATCAGGTTGACGGGGGGGGGGGGATCTGTTGCTGAGTTGCTGAGTGTGTCCGTGTGGCTCGTGCTCTTTCGTGGGACCCACAAACGAGTGCATCATGTTACCGAAACGTTAGGAGAGGCAAACCACAGTGTGCTCCACTTTTAATCTTGTTGTGTTGTAGGTGTGTCAGGATTCAATGTTCAACCAGGAGTTGGCTACCAAAGATTTTTCTCATTTCATATTAATATATACAAAGAAAATATTTAATGTTTGAATTCTATTTTCAAATAAGTAGAGTTAGATTGCAGAGGTTAGATCTCCCAAAACTGGGCCGGACATTTGGGTATAGATTTTTCTATTTTCAATAATTTATTTATTTATTTAGATATACTGCTCCTAAAAGTGAAGAATGTACTCTGATCCTTATATTATTCCTTGTGTTGATCCAGTGTCACTTTTCTTCTCTATTACTGTAATCAGCCTGGGTTTCAATAGAGAATAACCTAAGATACACAATATTGGCTCTTGAAGCTACATCTCAGTGCACTCAGGCGCAGACTTTTAAAATGTTCTCATGAGAAAATATGACTCGCTTAAGCCGCTCAAACATGAATATCTTCATGTCGTTTTGTACATCATTTCTTCAGCTATATTTTCAGGAGCGGAAAGAAGGTTTTCAACATCAGGTCGTGCAACTGGATGGGCCTCAGATAGATCCTGTTGGGGTTAACTCGACTTTTTGAACACAATGGTTTCGTCATGTGGTTATGTCAGCACTCGAAAGGCCGAGTGTATCAGATCCAAGATGGAGAGAGGCAGAGAGGTGGATGAATTAAACACTGAGGACTCAAACAGTCAGAGGGGTCAAGTGGACTCAAATGGCAAATGGGACATCTGCTCCGGCGGATGGTTATTGGGGAAAAACAACTGTTCCACTTTCTGGACCAAAAACAACAAGAAGCGTTGTGTAGTTTCATGTAACAGGAATGGAGGAACACGTGAGGTGAATGTGGACCAGGAGCTTGTGAATGGTTATGGGTTCACAGAGCAGGCCATGGTACGATTCACATATAATCCATTTATATAAATCTATATAAAGAGAAATATAAGAAGATGCAATTGATCAACTGTAAATCACAGGTGAAAGGTGCGTGTTGAAATGACATAATAACCGTACAAAGCCTGATTAACACTTTTTATACAGTCCTCCTTATCTTATCTTATCTCATCATATCGTATCGTATCGTATCGTATCGTATCTTATCCTAGTGTATCTCAACACACTTTGTGTCATGAGATTAAGCTCTCAAAAACCTTAGCAAGAATTCAAAAGGTGTCATGGGGCTTGTTTGATTGTACAGTACAACCATCAGGCATTTAACACACTTTTGCTGTCTCTGATCATGTACTGTACAGAACATTTAAACTCATCCAATATCTAGGGTTTTCCATGACTGTTTTACTTTTGACTTTAACCCATTAATGTTGTTATAAAGAAGTGTTTTTATTAGACACCTCATCATTAAAGCTGACTGGACTTCAACTTGTCAAAGAAAAAGAGTCATGTTCCCTTTTGTAACGTTTGTATATTTCTTGCAGAGGTTAAACTATAGAATATTACACCTTGAAAAGAAGCAAAGATTAAAAGCCTTAATGTAATTTATGTAGCAGAAATATGTTTCTTCTTTTATTTCTATCTTCTCGATCATCTCATGACCCCTCAGATTAACCTCCTGACCCTGGAAGGTTTCCTTATCTCCATGCTGGAAATCACTGCCTCAGGTGCTTCTTAACATACTGTATTTAAAAAAAAAATACTACAAAGTTTTTGCTAATGTCAGATTTATTAATTGCTAGGAATAAACTGGTATAAAATAAGAAATCTTCATGCATGCTGTAGATGTGCACAGAATGTCTGGATGTGTTCATAATCAGGAAGGGGCCATTAGGGGGCGGGGAAGCACAGGGATAGAGATTTTTGCAGTCTAGCGACAGATGTGAAATAATATTACATAAATGTAATAATTTGTTTCACTATCACCCAGGTTAATTAGTTTGTGAAAGCGGGCAACCTCTTTCTCATTGGGTAATTTGTCACAGGCTGACGAGGTAGCCAATCAGTGACCCTGCTGTTGGTGGGATCATTCTCCCAGAATGCTGTGCAGCGAGTGTGTAGTGGAAAATGTGAGAGCGAGCCAATGTTTACCTCCTATTTATTCCACACAAATAAATGAAATCAGTCAATAAACCATCCAAGGGTGAATATGGCTCTCTCTGTCCTGGATTATGAATGAGAGCTCATTAATTTCCCTGTGTGTGTGTGTGTGTGTGTGTGTGTTTGTGTGAGAGTGTGAGAGAGAGAAAGAGAGAGAGAGAGAGAGAGATTTGTTTTTATGTGTATGTGTGTGTGTGTGTGTGTGTGTGTGTGTGTGTGTGTGTGTGTGTGTGTGTGAGTGTTTATGCTTGCATGGGTGTGCATTTAAATGCATGTGCATTTGTGTCCACGTGTTTACAGGTTAATTGAAAGCCCATATCCTTTAGTCCAATATTTGAGTATTAGATAAGAAGATTGCTATCACTGTACTGTAAATATGGTGCTATAACCAGTAACCAGTCAGTTTAGCTTAGCATGAAGGGCATAATGTCTGTCCTCAGGGCCAGCATGGAGAGTAGGGACAAATACTGTATTAATGTGCATTTGGGCATGCAAGAATTGTTTTGAGACAGACTTAAAAATGTGAACTGCCCTTTTTGTAACAGCTCACAGTTATCAGTTGTAACATGAACATGATCTGAACCCTGGAGCCAGGCGTCTCCAATACTTTGGTCTTCCCACATTTATATAGTGTCTGTCTTTAACCGAATCATATATAGATAGATTAAAAAACAAAATGATATTAGAAGTCAGTTTGGGCCACCCAAAAAAGAAGATCCAATCCTTTGGGTTTTTGGGGTATAGAGTCATGTTGGCGACTTCACATCCACACTGTGAGTCCAAATTCATGAGAGCTTTAATTTTACTTGACAGGCAGAGTCTAGGAGTGTCTTGGTGATTGTTATTCCAGATGGCGGCGAGAAAATCCCATTTGAAGGTTTTATTAATTTTCGTTAAAAGAATGGAAGAGGTTCGCCGATTGCTGCCTTTGCTGTCTCACTGTCGAGGCTGACTGACATCTCGCTGCTCCCTCCATTTGTCATTGTTTGAATAGGGTCTTAATTGTATTACATGCAAATGAAGAGATTTGATTTTTGCCCATTATCTATTCATAAGAGAAAATGAACAGAACATTAGTGGGTCACCAAATGAGGGAGGGAGGGAGGGAGGGAGGGCTGTGAGACAGACAGTGATGATCAGATAGACAGAGAGGAGGAGGACCCAGAGTAAAGGTGAAATGGCAGGCTTGCCTTGCTGTTCCGTAATGGCTCCCTGAATTTTGGGATTGCACACAAAAAACAACAACAAGAAAAACCACCTTACCATCCGCACGTGGAAACTGTCTGATGGTCTGTATGTGTGTGTGTAACAGGTCAAAGCTGATAATTAACCTGTGATGACTGAAACACAGCGATTACACTCACACTCACGTGACAAATCAGAGTGACAGACGCCTGAATACACTCAGACACCCTCCCTGGTCATCCTCTGGATTATGTGCCATATATATTCTAATCAGATACACTTACCATTTGTTTTCATAAGAGCAGCAGAAGCATCAAGGATCAGTTTATATATATATATATATATATATATATATATATATATATATATATATATATATATATATATATATGTACATATATACATAAATGAGGTGAAAATGAGGTAGATAGCACCAGGTAAACTTGTGATAGTGAGGAAGGAAGGAAAGAGGGAAGGGAGGAAGCAAAACCACCTCCATTACTTTGTGTGTGAACAACCATGGATGAGGAGAGACAGTTGTTGCAACTCACGCTGCTCCATGATGGCTTGTTGTCTTACCTTCAAGTGTGGTCATTCTGAACAGGTCATACTTGGCGTATTCAGATTAAATGCGGTGTGAGCGCGTTTTTTTTGCAGCAAACCGAGACCTTAAGACTATTTCTTTGACAGGAAATGTTGCGCTGAAAAAGCTGTAACTGGGAAAGATACCAAATTTATTCCGTGTAACTGAAGACTCCTGAGGTGTCATCGCCTCCCAGGTGAACCCCCCAATGAATACACTATTCACTGCAGTTTGAGCAACATTTGCTCAAAACTGCAATGCCCAGTCGCTCTTAAGAGATATATTTACATCTGCAGGAACAAATTGATTTGGACTGAAAAACCACAGACTATAAAAAACAAAATGACAATGATTTCAGTCTTGCCATGGGATTTTTTTATTTGGATTATATGTGTGTGGAATTACACCAGTCTGGTTCTCAAAGTGGTCATTAACAGGTTGGTTGCATTCAGAATGGACGAAAAGAACGTGTGCTTTACATACAACATACAAAGCAGGAACGTGGAAGTCCGATTTTTTTGAATAAAAATGAGGAGCAGACAAATCCTCCGCTGGGGCCTTGAGAAGATGCGACGACACACGTCGGGGTTGCGAGTGCAGATCTCGTGTGCAGGCGGAGGCCACCGTGTGGTAAAGCAGGACACAGTGAAAGCCTGATGAAGAGGGACAGTGAAGTGTGTTGGTCAGGAATGAGCCTCTCTCTTCTAAAAGACCCCTTCGAACAGCGAGGGAAGGGTGGTGGTGGTGGGGGGGGGGGGCCGTTATTGAATGCGGTTGTTGGCCCATTGTTAAATTACAGCTTAATTCCTTTTCCATCATCATAACCATTTGTTTTCCTTACAGGCTGGATATAAGGGGGCGATGCGTTCAGAAGGGAGCGGGCAGACTTTTCTCTTTGCTCTGACTCTCTGCGGCTCTTTAGTGCTGTGAGTGCTTTGGTGGCCATCGCATCATGACTTCACCTCTTCGCTGATTCCTGCCATAGGTCATGTTTGACACCTCGTCTAGACTCCAGATCGAGGACGCAGCACTCAGGAAGCACATGCTGTATTTTGGCCCCCTCCATTTCTCCCTGTTGCCTGCGCTTCTGTTCTCACCAGGATTCTGTCGTCTTCCTTCGTCTTTTCTCTCATCATCTCCTTTTAACGTGTTATTGTAATATTCTTTTTTACTGGTTAAATTTTTTGGTGCAGCTCTCAGGACGGCAATGTTGGTGTGCTGGGCCACCACTGGTCCAGACTGACACACCTCTGCAGCTAAGGGATGGATTGCTGGGGGAAAAAAAATGTCCCTTTACTCTTTCCTTTCCTTTCCTCCTTTTTGTTTTTTAGCGACAGATTTTTACAAACACTGAATGGATTTCTATGAATGTATGTCTACGTGGTACTAAAAGGATAAATCTGTACTTTGGTGATTGATTGACATATCATTGATTGATATTTCATCGGGTGCCACCTGAGGTAAAAATGTTCGTTCATTCTGTGAAACTATCTGATCATCCTCTGGATACATTGTGACGAATGTTTTTGCAGGCCTTGGTGTTTAGCTCACTGTGTACTCTAATGACTTTGGTTAACCACTGACTACACCTCTGGCAAAATAAGGCTGACACTTTTTTTTTGGACTGCTTTGAAATTTGGCACAGACATAAAGAGTAACAACTTTGGTGAGCATGGTGACATGTTGACATGGTGACGTTTGCATGGAGCTCAAAGCGCAGCTCTGCAGCCTCGCAGTGCTGCCAGCATCAGTCTCGATCCTTCACATTCCTTCACATCTTTCCATTTAATTATACACATACTGACTCAAAACACTCCCTCTGGAGTCGACACATTTGATCCATTCATTCAGATATCTGACAGGTAGTTAAACAAACAGAGCATCACCCGTCCTCACATCTAAAACCCATTCCCTCCACCTCAGCCAATCCCTCTCCCTAATCCTCCTCCTTTCTCCAGCTGCCCTTGAGCTTTTCTATTACCACATGGAAAGCACCTTGCAGCCCCTGACAAGCGCGGCGGATCGACACTAAATCAGAAATCAGTGCCAGCCGCAGATCTGAGCCACCATGAAGGTCACAGGCCCTACACTGCTTGTCGTCTCAATCGGGGAAGCAGGAGTAGATACAGCGAGGGTGATGTGTTACTGTGTCTGGTGCCTGTGTGTGTGTGTGTGTGTGTGTGTGTGTGTGTGTGTGTGTTTGTGTGTCTGTGCGTTAACAGGGGAGACACAGAGAGGAGAGGAGAGAATGCAGAGTGGAGGAAGAGGATGTGGAGGGAAGAGCAGGTCAACATCATGGGAAGGGAGAGATGAAATAATGGGAACCAAGAAAAACTGCAGGGAGAGAATGTTGAAAAAAATGATTTTGTCTTTTTAGAATTATACTCTTGATATAAGCAAAACTGAACATTTGGAAATAGAATATATATATTTGGTTATGCTTGGGCTAATAGAGGTTTGAACCTGGTACGATCTCATGGGACTGTTACACACTGCCATCTAGTTGTAAAAAGGAAAACAACAGTAATTTAGACATGAGCTACACAGCTCACTCAAACATTTCAGACTCCTCTATTTAAAAATCTATTTTGCTCATTGTAACTTCACATGGATGTTTGAGCATCACAGTGGAGACTGTTGCATGTGCAGAGTTTTTCACATCAGGTCACTGGGTGTCTTTTTTGTTATTGCCTGAATTGGACAAATCCTCACACTCATTTTGTTTCTTCATTTTAATTTTGTGACTTAGTTCAGAGTTCTGTTTTTATACCTTTGTTCATTTTCCTTTTGTGGAAGTAATGGAGATTAAATTGGCAAAAAAATTTAAACAAATACATTGATGCAAAATAATATAAAATAGAATATCACTTTTGAATTCAGCGCAGAACTTGTATGTTTGCTTTAATAGCTTATGTTCATGTTCCTACTTTTAATCATGTGAGATTTTGAATGCGGAACTATTACTGGTGATGGAGTACCGACTACTTTTGATACTGAGTGCCCAGGATTATGAATGGAAAAACTAGTTTGAGTATTTTCATATTGGTCTTTATATAATAATAATAATAATAATAATACCACCAAATTAAATGTTGTCATGGCATTTTGACATTGCCATCATAAAAATAAAATGTTTCATTGCAGCAGCAGTTACTTTCACTTCCCAAATCGAGGGCATGAAACTTGTCCCACGGAAGCTTCCGTACGCGGGGTCACATGAACGATTTGTTGTTGTCTCGAGCGAAATTCCGTCTTTATTCCTGTCTCACAGCTCACACGATACAGTATCAAAACGTGACGGTTATCAGGCTCGCCGAAATCATCCGCGTCCACTTTGTGCCCAAAAAAATGTTGCCACAGTATCGATGAACAGGACGACACTTACATCGGGCGACGGCGCTTTTGTTGACGCCGATGACTGGTGAGAAGAAGACGCACGCGCCTGTTGCGTTAGCTCGTACGCGGAGCTGTTTGATGGCTCAAAGCAGAATGTCGCATTAAGTCGTGCGTGTTGTGTCTAATAGCGCGCACACACACACACACACACACAGAGAGAGAGATATCCGCGTAAACTGGCTTCGTGCTCGGGTCTCCAGCTTACGGTCGGCTGTTAACAAACGATGCTGCGGTGGATTCTCGGTGGTCGCGAGGGTCAAAGCTCCGTGGAGGTGAGACGTCACTGTTAGCTGTAAACTGTTAGCTGTTAGCTGGTAGCTGTAAACTGTATACTGTTAACTGTAAACTGTTAGCTGTAAACTGTTAGCTGTTAGCTGGTAGCTGTAAACTGTTAACTGTAAACTGTTAGCTGTAAACTGTTAGCTGTAAACTGTTAGCTGTAAACTGTAAACTGTTAGCTGTAAACTGTAAACTGTTAACTGTAAACTGTTAGCTGTAAACCGTTAGCTGTAAACTGTTAGGTGTTAGCTGTAAACTGTTAGCTGTAAACTGTTAGGTGTTAGCTGTAAACTGTTAGCTGTAAACTGTTAGGTGTTAGCTGTAAACTGTTAGCTGTAAACTGTTAGGTGTTAGCTGTAAACTGTTAGGTGTTAGCTGTAAACTGTTAGCTGTACTCCCATTTACTAGAGTCAGGTACTTGTACTTTTTGCCATTTCTTTATACATCTGCTCCCGACATTTCAGAGGCATATACTCCACTAGCTGCGTTTATCTAAAAGCTATAGATGAAAAAAGTCTTACATAGTAACACATACAATAATGCTGTATTTATAATACAAGCAATACTATTCATCTACACCGGTGATTACTAATGTAACCCCGCTCATAATGCCGCACCTCTGATGTTAATTGCATATGGCGTATGAAAGAAGACTTGATTTTTGTAATTAAGTGTTAAAACAGTTTGTAAAACAGAGATTTACACCAAAAGAAAAATAATTTTCTGAATTTCTGCCAGCTGTTTTCAAATACACAACAGTTAAAATGAAATCCAGCATTCCACAATAAATTTAAAGACAAATAGAAAAATAGGAGAATTATCCAAAAAAACAACAACAACAACAACCTGTAAACAAAGCACTCAGATTTATCGTGAGACCCTGTGGAGTGGTCTGAGCCCAGTGTTGGGAACCATCAGACTCCTTAACAGTGTTTGAAGTAGTTAAAACTGGCTCCACCTCAAGCTGCCGCAACAATGAAATATTTCTAGTGCTTTGTTGCTTTGTCGTGGATCTAGTTGAATCCACCGGATGTGAAGTTATGTATTTAAGACCGGTGGGTATACCAACATATGCTTTTGGCAGTAAATTGAGATTTCAGACTGGGGCTGCAACAGTTAATCAAGTAATCGATAAGTTATCGACTACTAAATTAATCGCCAACTATTTTGATAATCGATTGATTGGTTTAAGTAGCTTTAATGAAAACTAGCTGATTTCAGCTTGTTAAATGGATATTTAATTGAATATTTTCTGGTTTCTCTGCTCTTCTATGACAGTCAACGCAATAACTTTGTTGTCTGGACAAAAACAAATCATCATCTCAGGGTTTGGAAAACACCATTGACATTTTTATGACATTTTTTTGATTAAATCGGGAGAGTAATCGACAGATTAATCGATAATGAAAATAATCTTTAGTTGCAGCCCTAATTCAGACCCCCCTTTTTTCTTTTTTTTTCACACCATCACTGTCAGCTGTTGAGTCACGCACGGAAGTGTTTCCATTAGTCTTTGCTGCTTTTCTTTGTCACAAGTCATTGAAAACTGAACATATTCAGGTTTCGCAATGTTGGTTGAACAGAGTGAGACTTTTGAAGACAGACTGGGCTCTGGGAGGTTGTGGTGGGCATGTGTTCAGTTGTTTAATATTGCTGAGACTAAAATGATAAATCAGTTAATAGTTAAGAAAAAAAACCACAGCGGAATCTCTGATGATGATCAGTATTTGCAAATTTAAGAGTTTGAGAGATTAAAAGTAACTGTAGATGTCAGATAAGTACAACACATCCCTCTGAAATGGAGTTGAGCTAGTAATATAAAGGAAATACAAGTTCCTTAAAATTGTTCTTAAGTACAGTAGCCTACTTTGAGTTGCCTTCCACCAGACACAGTCTTTCTGTCTCCAGCCCCTGTACCTCAGCCTGTTCGTCTCCCCACTTTCCCTCTTACGTCTGCAGAAAAGCCCTGTGTTGTGCATTGGCGAGGAACAGCCCAAAAACTGCTTCACTGAGCTGCAGGTGCTGAAAGGACATTTTGACATTGTTCGATTTCTGGTGCAGATTGATGACTTCAGGTAAGCGGACCACAACCCTCCCCCGCTGCCCCCTCCCTCTTTTCTCTCTTACTCTCTAACCTCTCCTCTCTACCCTTGGCTGGCCTCGATCCCCCTGTGATTGACAGGAGATCCTCACCTACAGCAATCTTACAGAGCATGACAAGACCCCAATCATCACCACTGTGTGATTGTGTGTGCACTGTACAGTGTAACCAAAGCTTGTTTAATGCAGTCCACATACACACATGCATGCACACGTATGAGGGATTTGCACCTGCTATTTTCCCCGCAATGCATGGTGGAAGCATGCTGCACAGTGGCACGGTACAGTGGGTCTGCATAAGTGGTCCGATTGGGATTCATAACAGAACTAAGTGTGTGTGTGTGTGTGTGTGTGTGTGTGTGTCAGTGTCAGTGTCAGGAGGTGGGGGTCGCTTCACGCTTGGTCTCCTCCGGTAATAACCCCCTCCTCTGGGTCGTGTCCTCTCCGCACACACAGGTCCACAGTCGGGGGCAAAGGCCAGAAAATTCTCTCCGGATTGCTTTTGAAGTCTGAAAATGTATCCTGGACAGTTCCTCCTCTTCTCATTGTACCTCTCTTTTTTCATCCGCTCATCTTGTCTGTTGATTTTGGGAGCAGGCAGTGTGGATACTCGAGGGTCAAAGGGCAAGTGAAGGTGTTAAGCCCCAGGACACATGTTTTTTAAGATTCCCCGGGCTGAGATGGACCTGTGGGAAATGATTCCTCACTGAAATAGAGATTGTCTCGCAGGGTTTGACTAGATAAACCTCCTAGAAATAAGGCCTGCCAAGTGCACACCTCCACCGAGGTATATGTGTCACACAAGTATGCTTGCAAGACACAACTCATATACCTTTCATCTCGTCTTTTCCAGATGCGCCTCGGCTGGGGACGATGGCCTTGTGTTGGTGTGGAATGTTGAGGTAATGCGTTGCATTATAATTATTATTCTTGTGTAATTTTAAGGAAGTTGCACACAACGCGGTGGCAATAATTGAACATTTTCTTTTTCGTCTGGCTGCTAGACCGGGGAGAGGCTGCAGGAGCTGAGGGGCCATTCCCAGCAAATAACAGCCATAACAACGTTCACCTGTAGTAATGGACTCATGTCACACACCTCCCTCATCACAGCCTCGTCAGACAGAAGTCTCAGTGTATCCTCGAACCAAAAGACCAGTACATTTCAAAACACATGTACTTCCCCCACATGTAATTGTTGTGTTTGTAATTCCAACTGAATTCTCCTTAATCTCTTTTTTGTCAGTTGTGGGACCCTGATACAGGCAACAGGGTTCAGACCATTTCAGATCTTCAGTCTTCTGTAAAGGTAATGTGATAAATCCCTTCAAGACGCGCACCTCTGATCCCTGTTTCGCATGTTGGTCTCATGTCTGTGTCAGCACCTTTCTCTGGAGGTCATCTGACACAACACAGGTCTCAAGGGAACACCGTCAGATTAATGTCAAGGAGGCAGCAGCATACATTAAAGTCTTATTAAGAGAACCCAAACAATTTATGAAATTCTGCAAGTGATACTGTATTAAGTTTTGGATGAGGTTCTTCTCTATAAACTCTTCGCAATAGACTTCAACAGGAACATTTTCTTTCAAACTCACCTCTCCCTGGCATTATCAGCGTTCGACCATATTGCTGCTTTGAATGCAAAACTTGGTAACCTCAGGATGGGACGGATAAAGTTCATCGTAAATTGAAGGGGGGGGGGGGTGTCACAAACCCAAAACCCACAAATTTATTGTATAATTTCTCGTGTTTCCATAATCTTAACATGTCATAAAAACGAGTATATGTTGATATACATTCTGTAATTAAGATAACATATCAAACAGATTGGCTATTAGTCCTGGAGATGTTTAGATCATTGTAAAACACAGTGGTACCCTCAAGATTAACCAGCCTGCACTGAAATATGTCATAATACGAAAGCCAAGAGAACACTGTGCTCAATGTCTTTAATTGTCAGTCTTATGGTAAACAGGAGCAAGACGATTATAAGTAGTAACATTCATTATACATTATTTGAGTGCGTTTTTATTTAGTTCAAGGTCCACAGATCTTCATGCTAAATTATATCTAGTTTCATCTCGGTAGCAGCTAAATATCATAGTCAAAAGTTGTGCTCTGTTTTACCGGCCACTCGAGAAATGTATGAGATTTCTAATCATTGAAAAATCTTCCACCTAAAACCGCTAATTTGTAAACATCTGCATGGTGCAATTCAGGGTGTCACAGTGCATCTGCTTTCTGTGATCACTGTCAAAGCTCTATTCTGAAAAGCATCATACGAATATCTTTTATCTATAGAAACGATTAAACGAATAAAAACCTGAAAGTGGTTCAGCGAGAAATGGTTCCTAAATATTAACCACGGCTGCAGAAATATTAAATACATCTTGGTCCTTCACATTAGATTTTTCTAATACTACTATTACAACTTCTACTACTACTACTACTACTATCACACAGACGGATGTTAATTGCTGCATCTATAAGCTAATTATATTATTTTTCTTTTCCTCACTGATATTTTGTGAGTCTGCATGGTCTTTATTTCATGTGCTCACCGAGTTGCATGTCTCTCTCTCTCTCTCTCTCTCTCTCTCAGTGCTTGCTGGTGCTGGAGCGGCTGTGTGTGTGGTTCTCCGGCGGTGAGGAGCTGTGTGTGTGGGACAGAGACTTTCAGCTGCAGTGTCACAGACAGAACCACAGTGACACCGGTGAGGAGAAAAAAACTAAAAAACAAACTGTCACAAGACGCCTCTCTCATTTGTCGGTTTGCTTGCTCGCCCCTGACGCTGCTGTTTGCTCACGCTGATTGTTGTTGCCATTGTTTTTTGGGCATTCTACAGGAATAACCGCTTTGATAGAGCTGCCCAAGAACTGCATCGCTGCCGCCATGGATAAGGAAATAAGTAAGAGAAAGATTTTGATGAGACAGGGATGTTTAATATTAACTATCTGTGTTATGCAGGACTAGAGGACAAATACACTGCTTGAAAGAATCTGTATTCCTTCTTCTTCGCAGTGATCTACAGGCTGACCGTTTCTACTGATTCCACCCTGTCAGTGGCTGAAATGCGCTGTCTGTCCGACCACCAGGATCAGATTCGAGCTCTTATCAACGTCAATGGTCAGTCTCATGTGGGCAAAACTAGTGAAAATCAAAGCGACTGTATCCGACTTTCGACATGCAACTGAAACGGCGTATGCTTCATCTAAGCCAACTTCTGTTTCCTGCCATGTCTTTCTCAGACGGGCTCTTTGCGAGCGGTTCCCATGCTGGCGAGTTGATCATATGGGACGCGATTGATTGGAACATCCTGGCGTATGAGCACATCCTTTGGGAGGAGTCGCAGACCTGTGCCCAGGCTGAGATTCGACTGGCGGCTCCTAAACCCAGCGAGATGTCCATTCAGCATCTGACCACCAACGGAAAGGTGACTGGGAACGGGATGGGTGGATGGACCTTTTATCTATCCTGAGAAATGTCCATGTTGTTTTGTTGTTGTGATCCATAAAGCAACGTGTGTGCGTGTGTGCGTGTGCGCGTGCGCGTGCGCGCGTGTGTGTGTGTGTGTGTGTGTGTGTGTGTGTGTGTGTGTGTGTGTGTGTGTGTGTGTGTGTGTGTGTGTGTGTGTGTGTGTGTGTGTGTGTGTGTGTGTGTGTGTGTGTGTGTGTGTGTGTGTGTGTGTGTGTGTGTGTGTGTGTGTGTTGCAGCTCATCCTGGCAGCTGTGGGCAGCGGTCTGTATGTGTACAGCATCCTGACCAAAACGGTGGTGGCCTACAGGAAGGTTGCCCATGACTCCAATGTCTTGCACACCATGCTGCTATCAGACAGGTAATACATTGTACAATCCTCTTACAGTTTCTTGTCGCTACCCTTTTAAAAAATGGGAAAGAAAATTTAGGATTGCTGTATGATTAAGTTAAAAAGATAGGTTTTGTCTTTGGATAAATATTTGGATAATATATATTTTTTTTAAACTAAAAAAGTCCCTACTTGTGACCCCTTTCCATGGGCTGGATATCTCTACCAGCTGTGACCAGTTCATCTAAAGAGCGATTTTCTTCCTTTTTTTGTAAATAGTTTTAGACTCCACTTAGTTATTTACAAGAACTGAAAGCAAAGACTTTAGGAAAGTCTGAAATGATGTGCTGTGGGTTTTGTGTGTGCTTGAGAATCATCATACAGCGCCTCCCATTTATCCTTCCCCAGGCTGGGAACCACTGGTCTGGACTAGTCTTTCTAGTTTCTGGACGGGTTTCTTTCTAAGAAACTTTTCCTGATCTTAAAGAAGCTGTGAGTCCAGATCATTTCAGTATGTTCCCTCAGTAAAATGCACAGTTCTGTTTAATAGTAACCTGAAACTCAATCACACAGCAGGCCTACTGCATCCAGATTTGTACCATTTTTTTTAATCTTATCAACATTTTTTATAGTTTATTTATATCATCTGTGATATTCTGTTGTCTGGGCCTGTCTAGTGCACCTGTCAAATAAAAAATCAACAGATGCACATAGCAAAGTATCTACCAATTAAATTTCTTTTTTTGTATTAACAAAAGAAAACAGATAACATGATTATTATATATTGATCGATTGGTCTATATCTGTGCCTTGCATCAAATGGTGTCCTTGAAAGGAGCAACACCCAACGTGATCACATTGTAAACCAGAATATTCAGTTCTTTAAGGCCAAAAAGGAACATTGCATGAGATTTAGTTCACATAACAGAAGTTTTCTCATCAAAAGCCAAATAAATATATTGGTTGTATCAGCAAATGGGGACGCTTAACTCTTTAGGTCACTGCACATGGGGTATTGAAACTAAAAATGTAACCTCAACTAGGCCTGTCACGATAATTACATTAACGACTTATCGTACAATACATGAATATGAAGTCAATCATTTTCATTGACCTCAATAACAGCCATTGTGTCTATATGCCTTGTTGTTGAAATAAGAATAACTGTCAACAACAGTCCAACAAGTCTTGCTGCTTCTTTCCTCTCATCTGTTGTCGTGGTATGATTGATCTTTTACTGGTCTATAAAATGTCAGAAAGTGTGGATTTCTTAGTATTTTTCTGACCCTAAATGCAAGTCTAAACTTTGGATAACATATCTCTCAGCAGCAACACAAATCGTGTAGGACTTGCATGTGCAAAGACCAATACGCCTATACTGCAAGCGCACATGATTCAGTATCAAAAAATGGTTCTGGGACAATATATTGTGTACCAAAAAGTAGTTATCGTGACAGGCCTGTCTGCAACAACACCAAGATTCCAAAAAAAACGCTGCTCTTCGTGCCTTTTGTAAGGTATCTGCCTCTGTCAGATGCTTGGTAATGTACCAGCATCCTTTTGGTACAGAGGAGCCTCTGTGCTCTCTGTGAATCATATTCAATGTACGGTTCTGTGTAGGAATCATCTTTGATTTGAATGCAATTTCTAAGGTTTGGTTTGTTCCAGAAATCCTGTAGCTCAGCAAGCAGATACTACAAACAAACATGAAGATGCTAAAGCGGGAGCCTGGGTACAACACGGTGCACGTCTGTGTCCTGGCAGAGAGAGAGAGACACACGTAGAGATGGAACAGCTTGTGATCGTCATTCAAGCGGCTGATTGACTGAACTGTGGCTCTGACACTGTCTCCGTTTCAGCGAGTTGATGTCATGCTCCGAAGACGGCAGTGTGAGGATGTGGGAGATCCAGGAGCTGCCTCTGACTGCCGAACCCGCCTCTCCAGGTGAGACACGCACCAACACCAACACAGCTGATAGGATGTAGAGATATCGAGTAGTAATCCATCCTCCAAGCTCCTCCTGTGGATTTGTCAATTTAAGAGAAGTGGATGACATTCGCAGTGATAGAGCCCATACATAAATATGAATCAGAAAAGTTCAAAGACTGAGGAAATAAATTGCCTCCACTCCACTTGTGTGTGTGTGTTTACAGTTGAGGGTTTTGGCGCGTGGTTGGTGTGGAGCTACACTAATGCAGTCCAGATGTGGTATTGTGTTTATCAAAGGAGAAGTGGAAAAGTGTTCTCTCCTGGCACTCAGAGGGTCAGAGAGGCAGTGTCCTGCTTGAGTGGGGGTTTCTGAAGTCTATTGTTCGTCTGTGTGGTTGCTCTGTCTTTGATGGTCCGGCTGCAGCTGACCCCGAGTGGAGACTTCTGTCAGGCCGTATTGCTTGCTAACCACCAGAAAGGGCCCCTTGTTTATCAGTTGTTTGCTTACTATCTCTCCGGCAAACCGGACAGCAAAATAACATGCATCTCTTGTGGTCTTGGTATATCTCAACCTGGGATCTTATCCAGAAATGTGGCCATTTATACAGTTTGCACTGAGTAATGAGGATTTTCATTAATATACAATGTGAGGTGTGAGGTGACCAGTGTCAAAGCACTGGTCACCTCCCGAATCGATTATTGCAACTCTCTCCTCTCCGGTCTCCCACTCAAACTCCTCCATGAATTTCAACTGGTCCAGCACGCAGCTGTCCAGATCATTACTAGAACCCCATCCATCGAACACATCACCGCTGTCCTCTGACAACTGCACTGGCTCCCTATCGAATCCCGCATAGACTTCAAGATTCTCCTCCTCACCTTCAAGGCTCTCCACAATGTGGCACCTCCTTACCTCTCTGACCTCCTCCACAGCTACACACCTACCCGTACTCTCCGCTCTTCCTCCTCCATGCTCCTCACCACACCCCCTGCTCGGTTGTCGTCCATGGGATGAGGAGCGTTCAGCCGTGCAGCCCCCAGTCTCTGGAACTCAAAACCCACTTCTTCTGATTGGCTTACTTTAGAATTTTTTGAAATGTTTTAGTATTTACCTGTGCTTTTATTACTCTGCTCTGTATTTATGTCTGGTCTGTTTTTACTTCCTTACATCTGTTTTTATCTTTTATCATTTGTACATGTATGGTGTCCTTGAGTGTCCTGAAAGGCGCCCCTAAATAAAATGTATTATTATTAAGTGACCAAAAATAGTTATTGCAGGTTTAAAGGAAAAATTCTGAGATGTTCAAATCTGCTCTATTTCCCCTAAATGTGGTCATTCTCACTCTGTGGGTTATGGGATCCACATCAACTTGCTTTTCACATTACATGTAATCATTTCATCATTTTTTTTATGTAAATATATTGATTGTAGCAGCTTCAGGTTCAGAGGCTCAATCGGATCAACTGCGAAAGTAGTTAACCTCTCAGATTTTCTGGTTGACTTTCTGCTCGGTAGTAACAATGAACGTTTCCCTCATTATTCTAAAAATTGTTCTTTCCAACGCAGGGTTCTTCGGAATGTGGACGTTTGGCCGACCAAACAAACAGACCGGTCCTCCAACAAAGAAGGTCGTGGATGTCCCCAACATTCGGACGCTGGAGCTGACGGGCGACCTGATCGGACACTCGGGGGCGGTCCAGGTACGACGCCACGACGCCTGACACATACAGTATGTCCTGCTTCCAAATGGTGTGACAGTTCCGCTTTAAAAAAAAAAATCCCTTTGGCATTCCGTTCAGATGTTTGCGAGCTTCAAGGAGAACGGTCTGGTCACGTGCTCGACGGACCACCTGCTGATCCTGTGGAAGAACGGAGCGAGGCAGAGCTGCCTCCGCAGCCTGGCGCTTTTCCAGAAACTGGAGGAGAACGGAGGACTCTGACCTTTAACCTAAAAGAAGAGGGTGGGAGGTCGTGTGTCGATGCTGGTCATACATAATTGTAATATATTGATGAATGTTGTTTTGCCTGCACTTGTAACTGTTGTCTGCCTGTTGACTGAAAACCTGTATTTAACTTAAATTTGAAATATTATACCTCATCTCAGAAATGTTTTATTTCCAGCCTTGTGTGTTTCAACGCCGTGCCATTGAATTCAGTCATTTCTAGGGGACGTTCCCCGTTTGGTGTAATATATGCTGGGGACCTGTCAGGGTTTAGCTGGTATATGGAGTGGGCACTTTGTTTGGTCCAATTTTTAGCAATTACATACAACGGCTCTGCCATGAATTCCTCATTCATAAAATTCATTTTTACGTTGATATTGTTGGAAATGTGTCAGTTAAATGTTCATTTCTGAGGTCATAGTTAAAAAAAGTGTGTTACTTTATACTTTGGTATATTGAGGTGCTTCTAAATTGTGGTCTTCCTATTTATACACACAACCTCTGATAAAACATCATTGAATGAACAGTGTCAAAATAATTTTTGGCATCTTTAAAGTCTATGGCACAGCTGTTGCACTGGGTTGCATTAGAAGTACTAATGCACCTAATAAAGTGGCCACAGAGTGTGTTGTTGATTGCTGCTACTTTATAACACCAGATCGATCCGATTATGGTCAGCAAAGAGTCGACACGACATCCGTATGAGCCGTTGCCATGCAAGCATCCAGTTAAATTGGTGAATTTGACATTGTTGCTGATTTTTTTTTTGCTGAACGTTAGATGAGAGGATCGCAACCAGTTTCATGTATGTAAGATAAAATATGAAGCCACTAGCCTGGCTCTGTCCAGCCCCTAAGGCTCCCTTTATGTTATGTATAGCACATACCCACCATAAAACCCATTTTTGTTGTTGTTTTATGAATTAAACAAACAACATATAGTGATAATGAGTGGGCTTCAGAGGTGCTGGACAATGCAAAGAATAAGCGTATTAGTCTAAACATGCTGCTGCCATTCACCTAAGTAAAGAATACTTTAATTCTCTCTCACAATACATTTGTGTGTGACAGGGAACATCAGAGTAAGACATCGTAATCCAGAGAGAGAAAAATACATGAAATCTTTCAGACAAACGTGGTCGATTGTAAAAGTGACTGCCTGTGGGGTAGCTACTATGCACGAGGAAGTAAAATCTTTCGAAAACACACATAACAGGGCTCAGGACCAATTTGAAATATAATTTGTGTACAATGTCACTCGCTTATTATTGTCCCGTCTATGAATTATACAAAACGGCACAGAATTGGCACGTTGCCGCAGCCACGGCCGCCAGTGTCAAAGGTGAAAGGTCAAATTAGGAAATCACAGAAAGTGACACAACGAGCAGTTCTACATGTGGCCCTGCCTCGGGGAGACTGTGGTCCGTGGCAGTGATCCGGTCTCATTTATACCATCACATTCCCGTCGGCGCTCGACACAGAGAAGGCAAATTTGTCTCTGTGAGTAGAAATCTAGCAAAAATATCTTCTTCTATTTTTCAGGATCAGTGAGAGCAGTCATGATGCATTCAGAGCTGGAGCCAAATTTCCAGTCACTGTTTTCAAAAAGGAAAAAAAAACTTTTTTTAAGAGATTTTAGGAAATCACCCCAGCATCATATAACATCCAAAACAAAAGTTACATACGCAAATTTTGTAGAATGCAAAGCAAAAAAAAACAACTATATATTGGCTGAGTATTTACAAGAACAGCAGTTACATGAGGTGGTTTACAGTTTACAGTGTATTGCAACATGAGCAGACCCAAACACTGAGACAAGATTAAGGCGTTTAAACATAACACATAAAACACTACATCATAGTGAACACGTTGAAAATGGAATGAAACTGAAATCAAAGCTCACGAAACAACTGAAAATTCCCATTTGAGCAAACGGCACCTGATTCAGTTTGTGTCGTACTAATGTGACAAAAAAAAAAAAAAAAACACCAAAAAAACTCAGTTGTACAAATATAAACGAAGCCATGGCGACAGAACCATTAACACCGACCCGCCAGGTCAAGCTGCAGCGCAGTCCCAGACACAACAAACCCTAAAGTTGTTTCTCTTTAATATCTAAAACATGTATGGCTTTTTCTGGTGGCCTTGAGGGGGAACTGTTTAAGCCAAAAGTGACTTATTTTGTGTAAAAGATGACCAAAGAGTAAGGCACCCGTATAGAGCTCTCTGTGCCTTTGGTTAATACCGTACACACGTGTCCTACTTCACTCCTAACCATCATTCAAATGCAGCCTTGGGCCAACTGCTAATGGATTGAAATGTAATGACATAATTTCGCCAACAATATAACACTGGTATCTGGTTCGGCTCTGAAATATCAAAGCTGATAGTTTCTGTATGAATGCTGACTTTGACTAGTCTTTTTTTTTTTTTTTTTGATACCCATTCCCTCTGGGGTAATAATTAAATTCCTGTGGATCTGATCTGACTTTTCACTGCACCTGAAATGAAGCGCCATTATTTTTGTTGCTGTTGCTGCACCACTCCTGCAACACCCCCATCGGGCCAGCAGAGGGCAGACCCATCATAGAAAATCTCTCAGTCTGATGGCCTCTGACGGGACACTTTGAATCCAGATCCTTGGAAAGACCAAGCCAAAGAACACGAGCTGATGGCTGCAAGCTGAGGGATTTGAAACGCAGTAAAAAAAAAACAGTGAGACACGGAGCTGATTCGTGTGAGGAGCAGCAGTCGGACACTGGCCCAAATGTAGAGCTGCTGCTCCGTTATACGTCTGCCAGGCTGCTGCGAGGTCCAACTTCTGCCTCCCGTATGCAAGTGTGCAAAATAAAAAAAAAAAACTGAAGATGTGTGCACCAAGACAGTCAGTGTTAGCGCTTTGCACGTTGTTCGGATACAAAGTAAGATTCGTTGGGACACAAATGTCTACAGCCAGTGTCACGGAGCTGTGCACGTCACAACCCGAGCAGCTCGGATACAGTGCAGTTCTCCTCGTCCTGATGCACAGGTCGGGCAAAGATCTCCACTGGCTGCTTTTACAGTACCACCGTGATGATGGAGAGAAAAGGACCATAACACTCGATCTTTGGGCGAGGTATTTCGCCGCCTCTTTAACTTTCAATCCCGACACGATCACAGAAACGGCCCGTCTTTGAAGCCACCTCTGTGTATGCGGGGCCGGACACTTAGGAAGCCCGTGTGCTTCTGGATAGGTCGCTCCTTCCAACCGGAGCCTGGTACTTGCGCTCACCGACCCCTGGATCTCTCCTTTCCTGACAACCTGTAGGAAACGTGGCGAGCAGGGGACTTCTGGTCGGTAAGAATTGGGCCCCAGACACACAAGTCAACGTGTGTCTCACACTGCCGGCCCCCCACCGAACTTTTGAGTACGCACACATTCGCCGGCAGTCAGGTATGAACGGATCTCATCGGGTCCTTATTTTCTGTCAGTACCTTTTAGCGTTGGTCACCATCTTATTCACCATGTTTCTTTTACAGCGATAGACAGATGTAGGATAAAAAAGAAGAAGATTTGGTCGAAGAAAATTAACAACTGGGGGGGGGGGGGGGGGTTGAAAAGCAAAGGAGGCAAGAAGGAGCTCAAAGTGAAAATGTCCTGATCGGCTAAAGTGCAGGTTTCTGGCGTGTTAGACTGTACGGTACCGATTGTCAGGTGAGCCGTGAGGTCCGCACAGTTTCATAGACGTGTTATTGGGAATATTAAAAAGCAGGCGCCTCGAATGGCAACCTTGTTCTCCACCGGCAGAACGCCAACGCCGAACTAGAGCCGCGCAGGAACAAAAGGGCTGTGGTTTGAGATGGCAAACGGCATCTCAGAGTTCATCGGGGGCCCCCGGACGAGACGCACCGCTCCACCGCAGGGCCGCGTTCACCGTCCCACCCTGCTCCGGGTGACGGGGGAGGGGAGGCCGGCGAGGAGCTGGTCAAGAGGGCGGCGGAGGGCGCAGGCTCTTACACTTCATCTCATCCAAGCCCTTCCAGTACTTGTAGTTTTCTGACAGGTGCTCCATGAGACCGGGCAGGCTGGCAAAGGCTGGTGAGGAGATCCACACAAAAGGGTGAGGGGAGTTTAAAGGGAGAAGGAAAACGACAGACAGATAATAACGCTTTGGTTGATTTAAATCATGAGTTTGTCAATACCCCCATGACCACATTGAAACTGGTTTTGGTGGGTGTAATAAACCCCACCGTCCATTTTGGTTGTCATATGTAGAAATGCGTTCCACTGATTTGACGTATCAGATCAATATGCAGTTAGGGCAATGAAGAAGAGTGCATGGGATGCAAAAGAGACCACGTCTTTCATTCTTTTTTTCCCTGCAAGATTAGACAGAGATTCCCTACTTGTGTTTCTGTCACCGACGGCTAAACGTCTTGAATTTTCCATCAGAAGGACAGGTATTTAGGGAAACAATGACTCGATCTGTGCGATTAACTCCAAGTGGACCGAGCCCATTTGGTTCGTCCAGGAAACCAGGAGTAAACATGAACACCTGCAGTAGAAAAATGCCCGCGATTGGCGTGACCGTCACCTGCCACCGGGCCCTTCCTGTTATCATTCCGCACGAGCTATTGGGCGAGACAGGATGTGTGTTTGTCTGAGGGGGTTTTTTTGTTGTTTTTTTAAGATGATTCACGGACACTGGCTAATGTTATGTACACAGTGTGTAGCTCCCACATTAAAGGGCAGCTAGGGTTAAATATGTCTGCCTCTTTTTCTCACACACACACACACACACACACACACACACAGCTTTTGGTCTACAGTGTGTGTTCTGCTCGACTGCTCGTCCCTCCCCAAACCCAGTGATCGTAAACCCCCCCCTGTCCCCGTCCCCTCTACTATTTTCCCAACTTCCCTTCCCCTGACACCCTTCTCTCCGTCCCACTGGCATTTGGAATCTTTCCGTGACATCAGAGCAGTGTTGACGGTAAACAAGTTCCCTCTTGGGAAGACTGAACTAAAAGGGAAATGCAGTGGGAATGGGGAGCTCCGAGAACCATGTCTTTCCCCTTGACTCGTCCTCCTCCTCCTCCTCAACCTGTTCCTGTCATTTCTATTGCTCAAATCTGTCTTCTGAGAAATGAAGGAATAACTGGAGACGGTAACGGGGGGGTCGAGGAGGATATCTGAATGTTAAGAGGTTCCGCTCTATCCTGACCTTCCCGCCATTTTGTTCCCGTAACTCCGAATTGCTGAACAAATTGAAACAGCGAGCGGTGGTTCAGCGGCTAGTTCTGCTCCTACTTCACTGGAAACACAGACGGCGCAGGGCGGGTCCCGGGACGGGCCTGTGTTCGTACCACTCCTCATAGAAAGCAACAATGGTTGCCCCCAGTCTAAATTTGCCATGATTTGATTGTTCAGCTGGTCCACCACTACAGTCCAGACTGAAATGTCGTCGACTGTCGACTCATCCGGTTTACTGTATATCCGTGGCTCGCAGTGAAACGTTTGCCTCGTCATTTTGAAGTGGTCTGTACAGAATTCCGTCATTGGGCGGAATTGGAAAGACTATGAGATAATAATCCGTGTATATGGCACCACCATGATGTCAAAAACCTTTTTTTCTCTCCCCTTTTTGGCTTAATACCAACATACTAGAAAAGTTAAACCAAGATAATATGACATGGTGAATGGTCCGCATTAATGTGATGCATTTCTAGACTTAATGACCACTCCATGCACTTTACATTACAGTTCACATTTGTCCATCAATACCAACACTTTAATATCTAGCCCTGATAAACATCAGAACGTTAGTGCTGTGATTGTGAGCACGTTAGCAGCAATTCCATCAAAAGCACCAGTACGCCCATGTACAGTCTGCCTTTGAAGCTTATCAACTATCCATGTGAAATGCCTGACTGTGTGGTATGTTAAATATTGTGTTCCTTTGAACAAACTGCAGAGGTTGTGGCAGATACTAGCAAAGCTTCCTGGTGATGTTACCATGTCATACACAGTGCGATCAGAGGATCTGTATGAGGATGAGCTGGCGGAGGTCCAAAAACGTGAGCCTCAAGTAGCTCCTGGCCCGTTCAAGGTAAACAGTCACGGGGAACAAAAGCTAGGTTTCGAAGTTAAATGAAGTTCAACCGGTTTTATTGGGCATCCGACTGGTTCATTCAAGTTTACAACAAAACTCCACAGACTAAAGGAGGTTTGTGAGTTTTAGACAAGCGCCAAAAGATGGGGACTGCGAAATTGCACTCAGCAGAATCAATGTTTCATAGAAGTGGGCCGGGCCACCGACCAGATTAGAAGCACTTGAGAAAAGGTCCACCGATAGAATTACTGTATCTGGGACAACGGGCTCCTTGAGAGTAAACATTTAAGCTTGTAGCACGGTGCCATCGCAGCACCTGTCAGACTGTACCAATATGATCGGACTTCACGGCAAAACATATACAGTATGTGACGACATTTTGGCTGTGATTCAGGAAGTAGAGACGGCCATTCACTAGCACCGGGAGGGCTGGCGATTCGATCCGGCTTCCCCAAGTCCGCATGCCGATGTGTCCTTGGGAAAGGCCCTGAGCGGCTCTCGCAGCAGTGTGTAAGTGTGACACACTGCTGTGTGAATGTGTGTGAAAAGGTGAATGTGACTTGTGCTGTTAAGCGCCATGAGTGGTCAATAAGACTAGAAGCCCCCACATGCAGAAAAGCAGGGATGAGAAGCACAGAGGCGTGCAAACGCAGCTGCAGAGTTCACAACAGCAACAACAACAACCACAACAACAGAAGTTATTCTTACCATCCCAGGCGTCAAACATATCAGTGATGAAGTAGTCCATAAATGAGATCTGAGATTTGGGCACGCTGCAGGTGTTCCTGTCGAACACTGGCATCACCACTGGCATCCCCTGTCTCTTCTCCTCATCCGTCTGCAGGGCAAACACACAGAGTCCCAATGAAATAGCGGAGGCGAAGATGAATGCGCACTCCCGAAAGCGTTCACAGATGCAGCGCTGTTCTCAGATTTCAATTGCGTTGCTCGATTAAACCAAGCTGCACACGTGCTGCCCACCCACCTGTGCAAAGTACTCCTCTGAGATCCGGCCGGCCCATTCGATGCAGAGCTCGAGCGGTCTGCAGGGGTTGGCCACATCTGCACACTTGATCAACATCCTCTTTATGAGCAGACGGTTCTCGGGAGAGTTCCTGATGTTTGCCTGACCCTCACAGTCGCTGTTCATGCTCTGTCGGAAAGACATGCAAGACATGAGGACCTGCACACGGCTAATGGATACAATGCACAGTATTCAGCGCATGCTGACACCGTCCTGTTCAGTAATACCTAATTTCACTCATCGCTTATTAATTGCTAAGATAGTGTAACACAGTTTTTTAGTCAGTGCACAGTAGGTCAGCTGAACATGCAAGAACATGAAGAGTTTACCATAATAAACTAATAATACATTCATATCTACTTGGGTTACAATTGAGCAAAAATTACTACATGGTAAATTTTCCCTATAGCTTTTATCGAATTGCACTTGAGTACTTTCCAGGGAAACTTTCGCGGAATCATTAGCAGATAAGGGACCGGCAAATGTTGATTCTGATGGGGGAGTTGAATCAAGGCCACTGACACTTACACTTGAGCTGGTCTCTTCTATGGCAGCCATTGGCTTGTTGATGCTGTTGACGAACTTGTTGACATGCTCAAAGTGCCTTGTCATCTCTGTGGCCAGCACCATGTCAATGATGGCCTGCCGCAGTGTTCGGAACTGATTCCTGCCATCAGTGAGGAGCATGGAAGAGGATGAAGAAACGCTTCGGATCAGTACAGTACGCCGATCAGTAACCCTAACCCCACCCGTAGCTGAGTATAGGAGAATATCACCACCAACTGCTGCTACAGACCTGTCGATGTTCTTAAAGATGTTGCTCTTGCTGTCCCGAACAGTGAGCTGGAAGGCAAGGGCCGCGTGGTGGCTCTCGAGCACCGCAGTGTCGTTGTAGAGGATCGCCAGTTCGCTACCAGCGTTACACAGGAAGGAATTGGTCCTGCCCGGGTGGTCCACATCGTGCACTGAGGCTGCTACCAATGCCGCCACCTCATCCAGCTGGTCCAGACTGCTCTGAATGAGACAGCAGATACAGAAGGCTGATGTCAGCGTGTGGGTTCAGGAGATGTATTGTTAATACATTTCCGCGGTGGATTAATAATGAACCAGTTTTTTGGGGTCTGTTTCGGACGACAGTGCCAATAGGTTCAAATCAGCTAGCTCATAAAGTGTGTAGTGGCTTCTGGATCTTTGACATTCTGCAATAATTTTCTTTTACCAGTTTTTAGTTAGAATAGATGCCCTTTTGTATCTCGGCCATCTTCTCATTTAGAATATACCTTGGCATGATACTTTGTTCCGATGCAGTGGCTAACGAAGATTTCCAGGTAGCAGGCAGAATTGGGTCTATTACGGCTTAGTGTCGGCGTAGTCGGCTGTGTATGCTGGCAGAGTCTCACCTAAGGTGAGCTGTCTCTGGCCCAGTAATCGTGGCCAGATTTGGATAGGTTTTGGGTCTACAGATTTCAGCTAAGAACTGGCACATTTGACCATAATCTGGACCAGTTTAGGTTAAGTATTGGGGATGGAAGGATCCGGAGGGGTGAGCTGCCTCGAGGTGGCCACCCTGGACTGAATTGGTTGATTGATTTGGCCTATTGGGTGAATAGATAAATTATCATTGATTCCTACATTCATTCAAATGAGTCCAATATTTCATACATTTGTCGAAATGCATTCTGCACCTGTTGCAAATCACCGTTGCTGTTTTCCAAACAGGCACATGTCCTGATACCCTTATCTGCATGAGCCAAGTTACTCAGTGACAGTGCCGATATACTGTTGAGGCAGGCATGTGTGAAGGTGTATGTGTGCTACGGCTTCATGTTTTTCCTCTAACCTTGACTCTCTCTTTGCGTAGGAAGTAGGCGGTAGCATGCAGCACGTCTGCGGCGTGCGTGGAGTTGTGGTAAGAGTTGGAGGAGTGGTAGCTGGTCTCGATGAGCTGCAGCCAGGAGCGCAGCGTGGCCTCGGAGCAGTTCAGGAAGTCACACACTCCGAAACTTGTGAAGATCTTCAGGCCGAGGTAAGTCAGCGGTCTGCAGGGGTCGTGCAATGCACCAAATCAGTGTTTTTCAAAGCTTTACCCAATATTTGCTTCATCCGTAATCTTTGTTATCCCATTTACGCCGGCATCCTCATCTACTTCAAAGTCTCTTTCTTGCACACGATGTAAGCGATGTAAATCTTCATCACTCCTGAATCAAGTGGATCATCAATTGATCTTCAATCTTCTGTAGTTTAGACACATGATCAAAGCTGACTGTCTGTGGGTTTGCATTTGCTTTCTTAGGAGATCAACTCTCACCGACAGAGTGGATAAATCTATCCCAAATATCTCAAACTATTCATTTGAAATGTAACCAATTTGTTGAGGATGGAAATATATCAACTTCCTATTTGGGGGAGGATTTTCTGAGCCTTTTCTGAACCGAAGAAATTGGCAGGCTTTCTAATTGTTTTGGCTTCCTTTGGTCAGTTTCTGTCTCCTTTGTACCTCTTATGCGTCGCTGCCTCCAGCTCCAGGATGTTGAACTCCCAGCACTCCTCATCACTCAGCATCTCGGCAATGGGCGGAGGCACGTCATTCAGAGTGACCGGTATTGCCAGCTGGCTCTGGCTCATATCTACCAGATAGAAACAAGGATACAAACACACACACACACACACACACACACACACACATGGTTCAAGGTGATTTGACCATAAAAGGGGGCAAACCAAGAGGCAGCTTTGCGTGAGATTTGATGGATAGATAATTAACGACTGTACCAATCTTGGCTCTCCGAAATGTGCAAACATACTGCTTCGGTGTCTCACTTAGTAGCTGGTGCTTTGAGACTGTGGTCGAAAGAGGGTGTGTGATAACATTGTTTGAACAAATGGCATGAGAGCTGACGGCTCGATGAAAAAGATGAAGATTCTTGGAAAATAGACTCTCGAGTTAGATCTTCTCTCAGTGAAGTGCTCTTGTGACTTTAATCATCTTTAATGGGGTTACATAATACAATCAGATGGAAGAACTCATCAGAACATTGTGCAGCTTTGGGCATGACAATAACCACCTTCAACTAAAATATTCATCCACAAGATTCACTTCAGGTGCCAGAGCTCATGTTCAATAATCTCTGTTATGATGAGGGCTATTATGTCAGTACTCCTACCTGTTCCTAACTCTGACATTAGTCAAACAGCGATTGGCTTGACTGAGTCATCTTTTACAGTGAGAAGCTGTGAAGAAATGTGTGTCATTGTCCGAGCACTGCTAACGTATCTAGCCTGTTCAAAGGGATAATGTATTCACGTCATTGTTCTAAGAATGGTTAACATCAGTAAGTTCCCAGCAAATCCCCGTCCAACTTCAACCAGACAAGGGCACTAATCAGCCACAATACGTGAAAACGCCTGGGGGATGTGCAGGGCTAAGAGGTATCTACTGTAAATTGTATTGTTACATTGTTTTATAATGATACATGGTCAGTGTCATGATGTGATAATTCGTTGGTTCTTTAAAGCTTACTTTTGCAGAAAACATATTCATTTCCAGAGAGTCTCCGCAGCCCATCCTACAGGAACAAAAGTACACAATTCAGTTGATTACAGATTAAATTAGTACATTGGCTCCATACTTTATGATTTTAAAATGTCCCTGCTGCAAACGAGATACCAGAACCAACAATATTAGTCCATCTCTAATTCTCGTTTCACACTTCCATAGTCTGAGGCTCTCATTTGTTTTCTGAAGAGCTCAAAAACTCAAAAAGAGCCAAGTCATTCCCTGAAACAGCTGGGCAGCGTAACTAACATCACTCAAAGTGGAATAAATTGTGTATTTGTTTGGGGACTATTATCGGTTGTGTTTGAGCACACTATTTCCAGCAGCAGGATGTTCATGTTGATGAAGGACCAAGTCACCTGTTTTTGGACAACAAATGGAGCCCTGTAGTACAGAGCGATGAGACATATGCTTTAGACGAACAGACAATAATTATATCTGAATAAATGTATGATATAATGAATAATAACATGCAATAAGTTGTCTTTTAAAGAGCCGTAACACTTTTGAAAGTGTTTCTTTGCTGGATGTTGCTGCTCTCAGCGGATGGATCAGAAAAAACGCGCTTTCAGAACAACCAAGCATCTGCGTGCAGGGACTCGCCTTTTAATTGATAAAAAAAAAGGTTAAACATAAAATACGCAAACACAGATTGGCATCTTGAAAATACAAAGACCTTCTTTGTTCAAAAGTGATGCATGATCAGTGTCACACGCATGAAGTGAGAACTCTTTTAACAATGTGAATACAATTTCGAACCTTCCCTCATGAAAGTGTTTCAAGCTTCTATACTTTTGAATGAACTTCAGCGCGCACAGTGAGCATCGACACCGGCCCCTTACATTCATGAGCCCCCCAACCAGGTCGTTGGTGTGAGGGTCATCTTCTTTGGAGGCGAGCTGAGGGGAGTAGAGCTCGGTGGTCCTCAGGATCTCCAACACGCGATCCAGAGCCTCGGCTACTGTCACTGGACTGCTTTCCTGGGCTGCATTGATGATGTTTATTACCTGGGCAGGAGGGAAAAATAAATAGTTGCTGTTCTGCTGCAGAACAGACGCTACATACAAATGGAAGCACAAGAGCCCTCCGCAAGACGCGGCGTAACAGAGCGCTCTTTTCTCTGTGCATGTGTCACGGAGATGTGCATGTGATGCCGTAGAAATCTTGACTGGGGCAAAACAGCTAAATAAAGCCGCGTCCCGAACACACAAGCACATCACAGGACATGAAGCAGGAGTCAGAGCGTGACATACTGTATACTTTATATCATCAAATTAGGACCCAGGCTACAGGCCTGACTTGAGTCTACTGTTGCGCGCAGCAGCTGCTCCCGTAGGGACACCCGGGGAACACCAATCATAAAAAACACTTCAGAACGCTTCCCTTTAAATGTGATGACGCGCTTTCACAGCAAATCTATCCGTCGTGTAAACAATCCTTTCGAAATTTAGCCCACTGCTTCCTGGGACTGTATAAAACTGAAACTAACTATCTCACCAGAATGCCTCCAATAGCCCAGACAGACAGCCCGGGGTTGGATGGGGGTCATGTATTTGTCAACTGCAGCGTCCTGTTAGCGGGAATTCTTAATATATAAGATAAATATAACATACAAGTATGTTTTTTCCATGGAAGTCTGGTTAATCTTCAAAGGTGTTTAAATATCTGTTGGAAAACGAGCCGTGCCACATCTTCTCACTAATAGGATATCATATTACTTGTCTGTTAGGCCTTTTCTGAACCAAAGAACATGTGTTGTTGTGTCATGGTATCAATTGTAAGAGGCAAAGCCTCCATTATTGGCTCAGTGGAACAACATTAAGGAAGCGGAGAAAGCCCTAATGGACACTGAATGGCTTTTGTGGTGTCGGGATAATACATTAAAATGCTTCAAAGTGGCATGGATTTGAGCAAACAGATCTCATGTTTGAATGGCTGTGCTACAATGACATCGTGCGCATTTCCTGATGAAACAAGCCGGTAATGGGCCACGAGAGAACTTCAGTTTCTCAGTGAAAATGCACCACGTGCAACCTGGCGATGGCTGGCGGAGGAATGAGCGCCGAGTGATTTCTCCTCACTGGAAGAAACATTTGTTTTTTGAAAGCGCTGAAGGCATTCACTTGCCTGAAATGATCCCGCGCGATACGACATGTTCAGGTTTGGCAGAGGACATTTTGTGCTGTTGACTCAACCTAAGTGATCCATTGCTGTCACTTTGTTCAAGCATGTAAGGCACAAAGAGAACTTTAATCAGATACGTCCATTAATGGTAAAAGTAATTATTGTTAACAATTTTTACTTTTTTTTTTTTACGTCAATTTTTTTCAAAATTTTTAAATTGATTAAATCTGGTCAACCCAGGGTTATACAGCTAACAATTTTAGTCACATTTAAGCACAAACAAATGTGGACATTGACCAACCAGCCACTGTGGGTGGTGCAACATTTTTGAACACTGAAGTAGGAAATACTTTTCCATTAACAGAGATTATAGGTACAAAGTTGTGCTGTTAAAATGTCTTTAATTTCACTAAAATAGAGGAAAAAATGCACAAAATGTGTTCAAAAAAGTGATGAGCTGACAACAACTGAAAATAAAAAGTTGATTGTTTTTTTTTTTCTGTTAGATGTACGAAATGACTGACTGCTGAGAGCAGCATACCTTGGTGATGGGAGCCTCAATGGTCATAGAGTGAATCCTGGCGACTGAGGAATATCTTCGATTCTGTAAACTGGGAGCTGTAAATCGGGAAAAAAAAAAAAGTATTTATTTTTTTGTTGTATCATTTTGTATTTTTCCCTCATTGACAAAAAATAATTGAAAATTGAAAAAATAAAAAAAAGGATTACAGGACCCTCATCAAAAGGGTTATGAATGAAAGACATAAATGGAAAGACTTTATGAGATCAAAGGAGACAAAAGGAGAGGAAATGTAAATATAGAAAACGTAACTCTAAGGATGTTAAGGTGAGAAGAATTGTGTTTCGATTAGAGAAGCGGCGCTCGGCTGAAAGGTGCCCCGACGTCTTCAGCCCACAACATCTCTTCTCAGGATCTCTTCAGCTCAAGCGCCGCCCATAACACAGGCTGACTCTGAATTCTCCGATTCGCCATCTCCCATTCCATTCTTCATCTCTTCCCTGGCCCCATTCCTCCTCTTATGTTTAGCTGTATTCCCGTTGTGAACTTACTTCATTCATTCGTCTCCCCACCTTCATTCTGGGCCTCTCCTGCTCGCCCTCCCTTATCTGGCTCGAACTCTACCTCAGTTCTGTCAAACAGATGATGCAGTTCGAATGGCCTCACCGTCACTACCGCGGGAGCTGAGCGATCTGGCATCAATTGAGTCTTTCCTCCGGTCCCGGTGACGTAGAGAATGGCACTCTGTAGAGAGGCAGGGGGGGAGCAATGGATATGACATGTACAGTGAATGATTAGCGATACAGTGCTGTTTCATTTGATAGATATTACATTTTGCTTGCATAGCACTTTGAAATCTTGCCCCAGTCTGTGCCTCTCATGTGTTATCATTACAATCATTTTCCTGGGAAATAAATATTGGCCATTTTTAGAAAGCCCCAGGAGGCAATTTATTCATAAAAAAATAATTGAAGTCATAATTCATAAAAATAAAAACCGAAGAGTTTCAAATTTTTAACCAGTTTCACAAGTGGCCACTCTTGTTTTCTGGGAATATCCTTGCTCATTTTGTATGGCATAGGGAGATTATACAAGCATTATTTATACTGTATATAAAGGTATAAGATAACCAAGTAGCATCAATACAGAGAATTATAGCTCATAATGTTTTGTTCTTTTCCACATCATACAAAAACTGAGCAAAGAGAAATATTATTTCTGGCAGCCGTGTTTTGCTTCTTACAGATGGTAAGAAGAGTCTTTGAGGATTCTATACGACTCACACAGGAAAAGTGGCATTATTTAAAATACCTTGGGTTAATTTATCTTTTAAAAAAAAACAGATGGTTAGTAGGCAGCCAAGAACTGAAACATGCTCACTAAAAAACAGACAGGTAAAAAAACAAACCCCATCAATATTCAAGATGGCATGTTGAAGATAAAGCTTCGTGCTTTTGCTTTACTACTAATCGGTCGGTAAAATCCATTATTTGATTTACTCTATTTACTTCAGACACTGCTCCTTAATTTTTTGGACATGGCACACATTAGATTGTAATATCATTTTCCTCCAAGCAGTGTTTGCTTTCCTTTGAACTGTTCCAGCTGCGGTTACAAAAGATCTGCCGACCTCTGAATTGCTCCACTGTTGTTACACATGATGACATATCACTGTCCATCTCATTAGCATATTATATAACTACACTGGTATACACATAAGGAGAACTGGAGAGGGAGGAGATTGCCATGTCGTATGGGGGCAGTAGGTTCAATAGATAAATGATTGAATGATTGTCAAGAAAAAGGCAAACCAGCTTTTTTTCATATTTAAACTCCATTATAAATATGCATCCACTTGTGTTTTTACCAGTTTAATAACCTTTTTGTACATTTTGTCAGATTTGGGACTCCGTAGTTTACCTGACTGAGAATGTTCCCCGCTGCATCTCTCTTCCTTGTTGAACTTGTGGACCTGGTGGACAGAGAGCAGGAGTGGATGAGAGTCAAAGTCTGGATGGTGACCAAGAGTGGCTGTTACTTTGCCTCTTCGCCGAGAGGAATATAATCAGCCGGATGTCCTGCTCCTCGAAAGCAACACGCTGGCAGGATTATTGCTTTGGTTGACTAGTGGTAATTTACACTGAATACTGCGTTGGCAAGCTCTTTTTACGCCTAAAAAGCTGTGAGACTCCATCTAAGTTCAATTTTAAGTATTCTCTAAAACTATGCCCTGTGATGGCGAAGCTGTTCAAGAATACAAAGTAGGCTATTACATGATATGGAGTAAAGGCAGCACTTCCTAACAAAGCCAAATTGAGTTCAGATCAGAATCTGAATTTCTAAAAACCTGTGTTTCTTTGTAAAAGTTATTATTGTGCCATAAAAATGTATAATGTCCGTGTCAAGAGCGTGTCAAATTTACAGTTTCACCATTCTCATGGATTGGATAAAAAACTAAAAATCCAATCAAACTTTCTATCTGTTATGCAGTTTGCTTCCTGCATCAGGCTCATCAGTTTCTGCACAGTAGTTACTTCTCGTCACCTTTGTAGATACAAATTGGACAAGGACAGTCTGTTCAGTCATCAGCACGTGATTGTCAGCGCGAGGAGTTACCAAGATGTAAAGCACAGTGTTGTTTCTGAGCTACCTTTACCACCACTATGAACCCCTTTTGAAACATTTTCCCATGGTCATAATAATATATTTTCATGCTGGCGGCAACGTTAACAGTACATCCTGTTAGTCGCACTCAGGATAAGTAGATGTGGATAGAGTCTCTAATCCGGTTACAGAAGATTGTCCTCACCCAGTGACTCACTGCACCTTAACATATTCCTGACGGTGCGTCATGTGCGATCATCAGGAGATGATCAATGCTTGCATAGAAACGAACAGTATATTAATTCATTATTCATATAGACGAATCAGGAAACAATGTAATTTTGGTGTGGAGAAAGGGGTCCCTGAAATGTCTGTATATTAAATATAATTTTCAGGATCCGTGTCGCTGTCACATAATTGCTTATTTTCTTTTTTTTTCAGCCCTGCTTTCTAAATTTCGAAGTTGCTTGCACTCAGGTCTCCAGTGCGTCCCGCACTGAGTAAATAGGATTAGGACAGTATAAACACTTCTAATGACATACAAGGTTGCCAGATTTAGCTGGCTGCATTTTAATGGGCGTCTAGGCCTGCGCAGCACAAACAGACATCTAAAAAAAAAGAAAGTAAAATGCATATTTTGAATCAACTTCACTGGAGCTGGGAAATAGTTGAGATTATGATGAGCCTTAATTGAGAGGGAGAGACAAACAAAATTGACCCTAAAGCTGCTGCGAGGCTGGAGTGCCTAGACAAATGCCGCTAACTAAACAACACAATGAAATGGAAACCGAGGTCTACAGCCAAACGTCCGGCTGGGAAAAGATGAGGAACAATGTTTGGGTTGTTAAGTGCTCGAAGGGAGAATGTCCCAAGCAAAGAGACGGCATCCGATCAGCGGTATCCTGAAAGGACCTCGGTGGCCCCCGGTTCTCAACCGGATAAGGGTTTCTCTGCGCACATGCCTCCCGTCGCAATGTAGGTTAAAGTTCCATTCAAATACTAAACTTGTGTTCACACTTTTGCACCACTTGCCCTCCATCATGTGCTGCAAGAAAGAAAACGACAGACCCGATAACACCATTCAGTTAGACGGCGCACAATTCAGTGTTGTGGGGGACGTCTTCCACGATTCGGAGAATAATGCGATCAGTGGCTGCCATGTCTAAGGATTCCCAATCCCAACCAGCCGGGAATGATTGCTATTTGGGCTTTGGCAGGCAGATGCCAACGGCTGACGCACCTTGTGTGCACACGATGAAAGGGACCAATGAGCTAAAGCTAGTCCCTGGGCAGCTTTGCCTGAGGTATAAATAGCCCTGGCGCCTGGCTGCTGGCCCTCCCAGGCCTGAGCCGAGGATCCCGGTGCTTAGCCGTAGCTTAGCATAGAATGACGCTATTGGCCCGGAACCCAGCTGAGTGCGGCGACTCACCTGCTTCGGAGTAACTGGACACAGTTATTCCCTCAACGGAGCTGGCAGCCTGCGAGGCTCCGTGCCCGGTTGGAGCACTTTAAATCTGACACTTTAACCTACAGCTCATTTGAAGTATTTATGGTTAAACCTACTGCCAGCAGAGATTTCAGTCAACGCTCGCGTCCAGTTTGCACCCAGTCATTCATTTCTCTACCAGGCCTGATTGGGCCAAGCTGCACTGAAGCATTGGGACTGATGACGGACTGACATTTATTTACGCTCCACAACAGCAAATCCAGCTCACTGTGATCCTCAGAAGGGGGCTTGTTTAAGTCAGAGGCTTTTGTAAATTGAATCTTGTCGAAGCATTTTGCCTCCCGCCAACAGCTGCTTGGAGCCTCGTAAGATGAGGGTTCATCGTCGGGGCCTGCCACTCTGCAGTTTGGACAGATTTGAGAGTAAGTGGTTTCAAGTGCTGCTAATGGGCAGGCACTATTAATATGGGGCCGGGACAGGGCAGGCAAAGAAGGGTGTTACATCTAAATCAACAACAGAGCTTTTTAATTGCTTTTGTTTTACAGCTCTTGTCTGACCAGGCCCGGTTGCAGACTGCTGTGATCGGGGGAGAATTAAGAGATGTTGAAGGGGCTGAGGGGTCCCAACCCAAACACTAGCACTGCTGTGTTCAGGCCCGGCGTAGACTGCTTTGACTGGGCGGGGTGCAATGAAAAGATGCTGATCGGACACCAACCAACTGCTGCTGTGTTGAGTGTCCCAACCCGAAAATTTGCATTATTCTAGTTAAATCCGCAAAAAGTCTACGCCATGCACTCAGACTATGGTGGGTGGACGTCAGACCCTCTCGGGGGTCCGGGGGCATGCTCCCCTGGGAAGAAAATTGAGCACAAAACCTGCCTGCCTGCCTGTCTGTCTGACTGTCTGTCTGTCAGCCCATCTGCCTGCTCTCCTGCCTGTCTGTCTAACGCTCTTGTTGTTTAAGGAGACTAAGAAAGTGCAGCGTTGAATCTGGACATGTGTTACGTTCAGTATTGATACAATGTGAACTCATCAACGTAGTTACAACATCGGTGCGTTCACAACTACAGCGCGCGACAACGGCCGAGTCCCCGGTTCTGTGTAATGAGTCGAGCTTCACCGAAACAGTTGAACGCTGAAATAAAAGGGCAAAACGCACACATTAGAGCAATGTGAAAAAGAAGAAGACGGCAACGCCAGTAGAAAGCCGCGAGCCGCACGCAAGCAGCCAAAGGGCCGTAGGCTCGCGAGCCGTGGGGTTATAATAATCCATAAACCATAAAGTAGGCTAAATAAGGAAGTAAGGAAGTACTTTTGTGATTTCGATGTGGCATGTTTTGTAAGGACAAAATACAATACTCTTCAGTTTTTTTTTTATTTCAGGATGAAGCCGATAAGTTTGGGGGGGCCTTGCCCCCCCCCCCCCCCCCCCCGTGCCCATGCCTATAGAACTGTGCCCGTGTCTGACCTCTGTTCTCCAGAAGCGATGCGGTTACAGTTACACCTTTCTGAAATCATGAGGCACAGCATTTCATTCCCACCAAGAAAAAAAAAGAAACAAAAACAAAAGGAAATGGTATCGTTTGACTCACCTGATTATTGTTGTCTATGTGTGGTCTCTTGATGGCTACGAAATGTCGAATTTTCCTGTAGAGGGAGAGAGAGAGAGAGAGAGAGAGAGAGAGAGAGAGAGGGAGAGAGAGAGAGAGAGAGAGAGAGAGAGAGAGAGAGAGAGAGAGAGAGAGAGAGAGAGAGAGAAGAGTCTGTCAATAATTTCCTGCCTCTTGGAACTCCACAGTTTGGGATCACTTGTGTAATGCCTTCTCACCCTCCCTGGCCGATGACGGGCGTTATCTTCACGTGCTGTTGGATGCTGTCGCCTGATTTCTTTCTGGCATAGTAAATGCCCTGCCATTCCTTCGGAGACAACAGGAAGAGTCAGGCCGTGAAACAAAGAGCTCCTATTCCGCAGACGGATGGATGGCGGGACGGATCTGTGACTGACCTTTCCTTTTTTGATACAGGTGTTGATTGTGTCCAGGAGGTCAGCCCGGTTCTTGTCGCTCTTGGGGAGTTCAGTCAGCTCTTTCCCGATCAACTCCCCCTTGTGGTAGCCCATCATCCGCTCAAACGCTGGGTTGACATACTGGGAAAGAACAGCTAGGGTGTTAAATGTTTAAGTAGTAGTAGTAGCGTAATATGCTATATTTCTCTCCTTGTTGAAATGTTTCGTCTGTCGTAAAATCACAGGCAATGTAGTCTATTATATACTAATTCCATAATGTCCTGCTTTTGCACATTCTCAGTGCATTACATCCGCAGCTAAAAATAATCCCCAACAAATGCAGTATTCACTCCACTTTGAGTCATGTCGAATGATGACGACAGATGACTACAGATGACTGGTATAGGAAACAAAGTATCCTTTTTTTTTATGAAAGTATACATTCATGACTTGTTTTGAAAGAACTTACATCTGAACTATGGCACCAATGGGCCTGAGTCTCACAGACGGGGCAAGGGAATTGAAAAGTATTGCGAGACAGACCAACACACTGGTTGGTATGGGGTTATTCAATTGGATTTGTTGACAGTATTGAAAACAAAAAGGAGAAAACATCACCAGCCATATGGAAGGAAAGTTTTGAGTTCTGTGTTCATGTGTGTGTGTGTGTGTGTGTGTGTGTGTGTTATCCCTACCTGTATTACGTGGTGCTCACTGGTGATCTCCACAGCCTCTTGACAATGCTCCAAAGCAGTGAAGACAGAGTTACAAGCCCTATGGAAGAATACAAAACTCCTCCACTCAGAACACAGGATTAGGAACTTTGCTACAAACACTATGTGTCTTTGCATGTAGACATGCCAGTGTGATATGTGCGCGCTGAAGACGTTTCACTTTCGGCTGTACCTGAGTTTGAACTGGCAGCGCACCTCTCCGTGCTCTATCTGTATGAGCTCATTGTAGCAGGCTGTCACACTGCTGTTCTCCACAAACCTCTGGAGGCCCATCCAGGTTAAATGTTGTTTGAAGGAGAGAGGGAGAGACAAGTGGAAAAATTGAATGAGTCGGGATTCGCTCAGTGGCGACCTGTTTTGCAGCCTCCCATGTCATCGTCACACCGTCAAAGACAGCTGACGATAAGTGCTTCTTTTAATACTGGCGGCGCGCTGCTATTTTCGTAGCTCGAGGTCTTTCAGAGGCCCAAAGAAAAGCATCCATGAGAAACAAGGACAACCCATTGAGAGGCATACGTTTGTCTGCTATAAACACACGGTCACAAGCCAAGGCAAATTGATGGACGTACTCGGCTAAATCCAGCACAGAGGAGAGGAAGAACAGATGGCTCGTCCTGGTCAGGCGGTCTATAACATAAGAAAAAGGAATTATTACCATCTGCAACCACAGTCATATTTCAGAAACATGCTTTGGAGTGGCCCACACCTATATGAAAGACGATGTGGCTCCAAAAATATCAAAACTCACTTTTGTGGCACAACGGCTAGAATAACGGTGTTTTCTGAAGGCTTTGTGGCTCGGATCGACCTGGAAAGAAAACAGATGCGGCTTCAAAGTCAGGAGTTCATTTCAGGTACAGGACAAACGTTCTGGCCAAGTTCTGAGGGGTGATGTCATTGCCACAAAAGATGGGCGGAACATTTCTGCGCTGGACACAGAAACGCTGCTTCAGAGGTTCGACCACAAAACCACACCGCTGGCTGGCAAGATGCACGGGAAAATGTTCCGGAGGTGGAGGGGGAACAAGAAGACAGTGATGGAGAATGACAGGAGGACCAGAGGGAACAGGTGATGGCAGAGAGAAGGGACAAGGGGGGTTTTTTGGGGGGGGGGAGAAAAAAAAAATGAGATGAGGAAAGGAGTGATGGAGCAACGGACAAACAGGGAGCAGCCACCAAACTGTGGTAATCACTAGACAGGAGAGACGAATGGGTCTGTTCCTTTACTTGGGGAAATAATGAAGCACTAACAATAAATCATTCTGCAAAATATACGGTGGTGGCTTTTAGTGTGACCAAGAACTTTGGATGGGTTGGGGCACTCTCCTACAATAACTTCAGCCCAAAAGTCTGCAGAACTCATGACACAATTAAACTCAGAAATAGTCTCACCATTTCTCCAGCATAGTACCAAGGTGACAATGTTTCGACATGAACAAAGTCTTTTCATATGTCCAAATTGTAAAAAAAAAAAAACAAACGTCCTAAATATATTTCAAAATGACCGCGCACGGCAGAAAGTAATAGGACTAGTATGATCTTAAAGGGGCACACTGTAAGAGCATCGGTCTCACGGCAACGTGAGTCCGATGCTCTCACCACAAGGCCCAAACCCCTGATGTCGCTTAAGGTGGCGGGGAGTGACGTTTACAAACCGAACACAGTGTTGAGTGGTGTCGTACGCACCATATTTTTTTAGTTTTCGATTAACAGAGCCAGGGCCGAGCGGAAAACCCCGTGTACTGCTTTGGAATCGCTTACTGCCCCTTTAACTGACAGCTGGCAAGAACAAAGGGAGTGAATGAGGTTTCTGAAGAGTGGCCAGGGGGCTCTTGCTGTGGAAAAGAGAAAAATGTGACGAGAAAGAAAATGCATGTTTTTCAAGCTTCTACAGCCGAACAACTCCTGGTTCCCCGGGGCCAATATCCAACTTTCGCGTCAACACACTCACAATCTGTAGTTCAAGTGCCACTCTGATTCAAAAGCCTGTCATAAAGTGTGACATGCAGTATTATCCACTGATGCTCCTTTTAAGAGCACAAGAACACAGAGTTTTAGCGACCACTACACCTCCAGCGTTCAGCCTGTGTGTGTGTGTGTGTGTGTGTGTGTGTGTGTGTGTGTGCAGCTTCTGGCTGCATGTACCTGTGGTGCTTCAAGTGAACACCAGATGGCGCCAACAAGCCCTCCACTACAGCACACTACACTCTGGACATTCTGTATTACTGATTTTAGTTTTTTAACCACACGCTCTTTGTCATAAAAGTTCACTGACCCTTTTGGCTGATGAAGCCCAGCAACAGAAAAGAAGCCACATTACAGTGCCAGCTCAAATTCTCGAAGAAATTACATTACAGTTACTGTGGAATGCTTAAAAGGAATAATTTGATAGTTGGGGACAGCTATCCTGGCTTTGTCCAAAGCTGCAAAGGTAGCACCTCTAAAGCCCTCAAACGTACTTCATCCCTTTTGTCTGCACAACAACTGAAGATATATATTTATATACATATATATATATATGTATATAATATATATATATATATATATACAGATCCCTTCTTTGTAGAGGTTGAATCTGGTCAATGGTCTCCAGCGGGGTGACGGTGACTGGCCTTCCAGGACGGGGATTCATCTTCCAGACTCTCTCTGCCACGTTTGAATTCAGCAGCCCCCTTCCTCATCATGCTGTGAGAGAAGAGGCCCCCCTCCCCTCGTGGACCTCCTGGCGTGATGAGTCCTTTGAGACTTGGGTAGCGGATGACTGCACGGAGGACGAGGTTGTACATTTTCTCATGTGCTGACTTGCAATTTAGTATAACCCAAAACAGAAATGACTGCATAAGCGCTCATGGAGATGGACTGCATGTGCACGCAACAAGAGCCCTGTAACTCATCTCCTTCTACCTTAGGACATGAACTTATCCATCACCTCCCATAAGTTCCAGACATTCTCTTGGTTGGGCATCAGTTAACTACTGAGGTAGGCACGTACAGAGCAAAGCGCTGTTTCCCCCTGGTTTCCCCGTTTCACATTTTTGCGAACATGTATGTTAAGCCCACTGTATGTATGGTACCAGTCTTCAGCAGTTGCCAAAAATGACCAACAATTCCATTTAGAAAATTTGCAGAAGACCGTCTTCAAATGCCAGTCCGTCAAAGTGAGAGAAGGAGCTAACTATTTAAAAAAAGCAGCGACATGAGTCACCCAGTAGAGGCTCACCGGCAGACAGCTTCGGGCTCAAAGTAGCGCGAGAGGCGTCCATCAATCACTATAATCTCATGGTGCTTGTCCAGGAAGCACTCGGCGGCCGACTCTGGCGTCCGCGCGATGTTGCACCGGAACCCGGCGCGGTCACAGGCCCACCAGAAGGCATCGCTTTGGCTGTCCTCCTTGGCGAACACCAGCAGGACCTGAGGAGACAGAAGGGACGGGACGCCTGGGTGAGATTGACAAGCTGCTTCTACTTATGCAATAGGAACGGTCTGTTATCAGGTCTACATATCGACCACTCAGACCGGACACTCTCCAGAGCAGCGGCTGCAATAAAGAGTGCCGACACCGATGTGTGAGCAGCACCAAGGCTACTGACTGTGATCAGACTGAATAGAGGATTGTTAAACCCTTTCCATAACTTTGGACATAAAGTCTTCAAAGATCTATTACATTGCATGTCTGCCAGACTACCATGCATGTAGGGACAAAAACCCTAGGGAGTCTGAGGTCATTTTAAAATAGGAGACTCATATAATGTCAGCTGGCATCAGCTCCAGCCCCTCTGAAACTCTCAAGGATAAGGACAAGGACTTTACGTCCAATAAAGTTCGCAGAACCGCCTAATTTATACCATAAAATAGTTAATAGTTCATATCAAAACGAAAGTTCAACGGGAAGATTGGCACAACTAAACAGAGAGCATTGTGTAAATGCAGTGCCAATATCGTGAGTATTTCAAAATGAATTCTGTATTTCTCACCAGCAGACCTGAAGCCTGCAGAGCACAGCCTCGTGTTTTTGATCCCACACTGTGTTTTGACCACGAGCAAACCCGCCACCTTTGGTACAGTGGTGAGGAAATACAACACTGCAAGAGACACGTACAGTAGACACACACACACACACACACACACACACACACACACACACACACACACACACACACACACACACACACACACACACACAGGCAGCTGGGCTGCAGCCAGAACCAACAGTACTCAGCTCAGCCTCGCAGCAGCATCACCTCCTGACTCCCTCGAAGGACAACAAAGGATAGAGTGACGGAGGGAGTGCATGGAGGTGCAGCGCAGACACAGAGCGAGACAGAGGGTGAAGAGAATGAAAGAGTAGCTGAAAAATAGGAGAGCCAAAGTCAGAGCCCCCCCCCCCCCCCCCCCCCACACACACACCACTTCCTGCACAGTTTTTTTTGTTGTTTTTTTTTTCAAACCAGGAGGAGTGGTGTTACATCTAGCATTGCAGTCCTTCACACGTGGGGATGAGGCTGAGTGAAAAGGGAATATGGAAAAGAACAGGTGAGAATGGCAGAAGAAGAAGAGGAGGAGGAGGAAGAGGAGGAGGAGGAGGAGGAGGATGAGGAGGACAGAGGTAGAAAGTGACCTAGTATTGGTGAGTGCCTGTGAAAGGTCCACAGTCTTTGATCCCGTGCTGGCTTGTGCAGCCATTGGCGCTGCTTTGTGTAACCATGGTGCTAGCATGTGAAATTCCACACACAGAGCACCCGGTCGACCCTGGGACGCCGCCGACCGCGCACATCTCTGACCTGCCACCCAAATATCACCGGCGACAGGCCTGGTGGGAGGCGCCGTTGGTCTTAATACCCCATCAGATGTACACCCAGTCAAACACAAACACATGGCTGCACTCCATCATGTCTGATCGTCACCAGAAGTCGCACACACACACGCACACACACACACACACACACACACACACACTCCCATCTGTGACCGATTAACGCACCGTTAATCGGGCACAGATGAACTTATGTTTACACAGTAACTTGGTTACAGTGTCCTTAAAATTAAGACAAAAAAAAAAAAAAAGTTCAATATATTTTCTCGGCTCCCCGATTCGAAGGAGAACACTGTTCGGTTGGTTGGTGTTCGTTCGGTCGGTCGGTAGATTATCCCGGACTTGTGCTGCGAGCTCACTCACATTTTCAGAGTTCAAAGGTTAATCCGCCATGTTTGCACACCCAGGCCAGACGCCGCCCGACGCTGGGAGACTCCCAAACGCAGAGAGGTGTAATTGGGCTAACTACGTAGCTCTGGGCACTTTGTCTGTGTGGGAGTGTGACACAGTCTGCGCCAGTACACCCAGAAAGATCCGGAGTTTCGGTCTTTTTCTATCAAAAAGAGGTTTTTTTATGTACCACAGAACACAGAACCGCACGGGACACTTTATACAAAACAGGAATATACAATATGAGCTCATTGTCCTCCTTGTCTGTATGGTTACCAGCGAGGTGCTGCTGTTGCCCCCCCCCCCCCCCGTTTCACCTCATGAAGGTCAAAGACATAAAGTCAGCACAAGTTATTGTCAGTGTGCAGGATTTTTTTTCTTTTTTTACCCCACAGAGATTTTGATCAAAACCTCAAAACAAAAAACCTTCTGATGTGCCATGTTTTTGTTGTAATTATAAGTTGTTAACACAAGGTCCGCTTACCATTTACTCCCCGAGTAAAAAGAAAAAAACAAATCACTCTTGCACTCACACTTGTGGAATATGGATTTTTGCTTGGTTTCAGCAGTATGAATGCGTTAACTTATCTTCTATCCCTATTTCAACAAAATAGAAAGAGTTTGTCCAATTTATCTAATGAAAATATCTTTTATTCGCAGGCCTGCTTGGAATCTGTAGAACAAGCTAGTGAAGTCAGCTGGAGTTTAGATTATCAGTATAGCCCACATTGGTAAACTCTCTCTTTCAGATCCTTGCATTGAATTTGGACAAAGTTTATTTTGAATGTTTCTCGACTAACCAGCTAATCTTAAAATCACAGAAAAAGATGAACTAAAATCAGAACTTCAGAACTTCATGAGAACTTCCAAGAGTCCAAGCTGACCGCCTTAAATAGTTGTGTTGGCCCCCCCCCCCCCCAAAAAAACCATAAAATCAGAATTTTAAAGTTAAATTTCAGTTGATCTTATTGATTAACTGACAAATGCTTTTAGCAATTTCTGCTAGTACTGCTAGTCAGTGAAGGTTCTACATAATGCTGGCATCCTGTCGGAAAACAAGTGGACTACAAAGTTTAAAGCAGAATGTATACACACCGCAGGAGCATGTATGGGAAATATACCACACGTGTGCTGTTTTAACACATGACTCATTGGATGAGCTGCGGGAGGGAGGTATCTGGGAGAGGTTGAAGCTCTCCAGGCCTGGCAGGCGGTTAACGCCGAACGTCAAGGAAAACTCACAATATACAACTCTCTCCCGCGTAGCATTTTATCTCTCTCGTTTCATCCCTCTGTTCCTGTGGGAGGAGTGAAGGAGGGGAGGGTCAGGCTGGGTCGTGGATCCAGAGGACGTGTGCTGCTCGGGGAGAGCAGTTCAACGGTGTTGTGGGGCAAGGGACGAGGTCTGAGAAGGCTTTGTAGTAAAGCCCCTGGTCCCCTCACCTGGCCGCGAGATGGTGCGATGTTATTTGGCATGGGGAGTAAGGAGGAGGAGGAGGAGGAGGAGGAGGAGGAGGAGGAGGGGGGCTAAAGGGATAGAGCAGGATACTGTAGCTCAGTATGAACATGAGTGGCATGCCAGGCCTCTCACATCACTGCACTGCAGTGGGAACGGAGCTGAACCCAGAAACCTCTGGAAATCGGTCAAACCAGAACAGCGCAACCCAAGGCAAATGAAATCAAAGCAATAAACAAGCACCCAATAAAGTCGCTCATTCTCTGACACAGGACGTGCCGGGGCAGAGGAATGCACTGCGGTACCAGCATCTCAACCGGCTGGTGACCCTGCAGGAGCTCTTACTTTCTTTGTTGCATAAGGGCCAATCTGTCGAGCACACGTCCTATAATCCCTAACCAGAGGAGGATGAGCACGAGCAATCCCTGACTCAACTCTACCTCACCTTGCAATATTACAGAGTTCTAGACGGGCGACAGGTCACAGTGCAATAAGGTTTTTAGGATTGGCCCGTATTATAGCACCAATCCAATCACATTAGGGCAGATGTCTAGGGCCAGTCTGAAAGGAGGAATGATTGTAGCAAGCAAGACCCTTTTTTACTGTTCATATGACCAGACTACTGTTTTAGGACAGACTTCAAAACCCATCCTTTAAATAAAAATTATTTATTTAAAAATAAATCAATGATATTTATCCCGCTCGGTGATCTCAAGGCTGTACAAGGCTAAGTGGGAATTTGGAAAATGAAGTTGTCGTTTACTTAATCCCGATATCTTGGCTTGCTATTGGACTACGTTACCACAAAATGACTCACGATTGGCTCATCATACTCATATGCCTATTTTCTGAGAATGAACGGCGCTGCAGTTGCGGTCGACTCATCTTAACTGAAAACCGAACAAGATAACTTCAATTCAACCAAGTCTTGTGAGGATAATGAACAATGAAAGAACAAACAAAATAAACTTGAAATCAATAAACCCACTTATGGGAAGCAACAAAAAAGAAGCTCTGAATAAATAAGGTGTACAGTACAAACAGGCTGTGGAGCTTGCTGTATTGTACTAATAGCTACAGAGCACGACGGTGGATTTGATCCACCGTTGATGTCAACTGAAGATGTGTTCGGAAAAATAGGCCTTTAACTACCAAATTAGAAGTCAAAAAAAAAAAAAATTCAAACAATTTGAGCTCCACAAAATTGTAAAACTCAAAAGTGAAAAGAACAAACAACAACAACACAAATCAAAGAACAATATCCAATTGTTGGAACAAAAAAACAATCGGAAAAGACAAACCCACTTGTGGGAATCAAACAACAAAGAATTTATCATTTAAAGACAGATGGCGTTACCAATAGCAAAACGAGGTACTAACAAAATCCAATCAATAGAACAAAAAAACAAGAACTGCAAACGACAAACCCACTTATGGGAATCAAATAAAAGGAATATTAAAATTGAAAGAGCGATGACTTCACCGAAAAAAACTGAATATGAATATGAAAAAAATGAATACTCAGAAATGAAGAGGACGCATGGTACCGCTTGCAAGTAATATGACGAAGTAGAGAGTTGCGGTCCCACCAGAATCAGAACCGGTTCCCCACTCGGTCCCCGGTCCCCCACCCAGTCAGGACCGATGGATGTGGGGTGGAAGCCAACCGGAGCATCTCTGAACCAGGGGGTCTCCCCGTGATACATTTCCTCGCCTAACAGTGACTTGTGAATATATTTTCTTCGCTAACATTAATGGCTGTGTCTGTTGTAGCAGATAACCTGGAATTGGTTGGTGATACATTATTCATGTCCCCTCCGGAAAATACAAAGGTGTCATGTTTGTGGTCTCCCCATAAGGTGTAATGAGATCGCAGCTTCCAGTCTGCTGTATTCACCATAAGTTTATGGATATACTGATAACTTTCTGTCGCTGGTTTCCACGTCGATAAAACAAGACAAATCCCAGTTTGACCTGAACATAGCACAAGAGTAGTCGACTGGTGACCGTGTCCTACTATAGTTTAAATGGAATGATACACATTCACAAGCTACAGACAGTTGGAGATGAGGATTGCAAGTGGGTTCACTAGTAGGTTTAACGCGTTAGGGACACCGTGTTGAGGGAGAATGTTTTTCGTTCAGTTGTTGATGATTGCTTGAATATTTGTCATTGCATTCAACGCAGAAAGGAACGAGACACCAATTGTAGTGACATCAACGCTGAGCAAGGGGTGACGATAACTGAAACAATCAATTCAACTGAGAATTACAACAAAGCTCAGCCAGCGGATTCACTCTGAGATAAATATAGACTTTATGAATCTCTCTGACATAATCCTCTTTGGTAAAAAAGAAGAAACACTGCGATTTTCTAATCAGCATGTTGCACTATTTTGTACTTACACATTCTTAGGTATTCTTAGGTAAAATGTTGCTAATTGTCGGCTGTCAACATCAGACACCGGGGAGTGAGTAAAAGTCAGAGTTAACTCTTACCTGAATTGGTTCTTGGGTCAGTCTCATTGGTCCCACACATTCTTCTGTAGCTGAAACCTGCAGGCAACAGATGACAATGTGTGAGCAACTGTCTGAGCACACGAAACACACACAGCAAGACCTGTAGACACTCCTTACCATTTTACCATTGATGTCCAGGAGCATTTTGACATGTTGCTGTCTCTGTTGCACTGCACCACCTCTAATCTGCTTCCTCGCCTCCTACTTTAAGTTTCAACACTTCATGGGGCAACAACACCGGTACTTCCTCTTACGAGGCAGACGTCGCGAGCGAAGCGAGACACCGATAGCCTTCTAAAACAATGAGTATCCCTGCGCGTGGTTTCTCTACCGCGGATTTTGCGATCGCATCGCTGCAGACACGGATAGTTACACGTGGCATTAGCGCCCAGATTGGAGCTGTCCACTGCAAAACCTCTTTAGAAGGTATTAGCAGCCCGCCACAGACTGAACTCACAGGTTTACTCGCATAATCCCACAGCAGGAGCACCACACACTGTGCTGTATATATATATATATATATGTGTGTGTGTGTGTGTGTGCATGCTCACACCACACTAGAAACACAGGGTGAATCAGCTGTGTTACCACGACATACTGTATCATAGTGGACACGACATCAGCCTTGTGTCATGCCTGCGAAGTTTGGAGTTGTTGAGTCACTCTTTGCATGAAACGGGCTCGGTTTTTGGATTTTTTTTTTTCCAGGTGCAACATTCCTAAAACACACGCTCATAGCCCACAGGGGAATCCTCTCGATTAAGGTCTCTGTGTCCGCAGCAGAGGAGAAATATCTGTTGGGTGTTCGCGAAAAAACACAACGGGGAGATAAAGAAAAGATTGGGAGGGGGAATTTCAGGTAATTCTGCTAAAGGCACGAGCTCGCTGATAATGCATGCTACGCACACACACACACACACACACGCACGCACGCACACACACTACTAAGCCGCGCAGTAGCCGTATGACTACAGAAGTGAGGTGAGACAGGAGTTGGTGACTCAACCAGTCATCGGCAACAGCAGCATTTGTCAGCGGTAATTAAGGCTTAGACGTGGACAGACCTCAACCAGCATCTAGTCTCAACCGGCCACTACCCACCACCATCTAACCACTAATTGTCATCAAGAGCTTTTGGATGTGGCACAAGAAAACCTCAATAGCCTAATTTTGGGTATGTTGCTTCAAATATGAACAAACTAATTGGGCATCAAAAAAAACTCATATATCATATAAACATGGCATCATAAAATATTTGTCGCATTCAGTGTTGAGAACACATACACATTATTGTGTCTACCTCTGGTGGGTGTAGTGTGAATGAATGAATAGATTGGCAGAGTGAGCCTTGTTGGATGTAAAATATGTCCTTAGATTATCATTACCAATTATTCATTGGTTGTTTTCTGTAATACTCAAAAAACAAATCTGCGGTTTTACTCGGAGTGACTTGACAGTAGAAAAATCTTCTCATGTTCACTCAAAGTGATAAGCTGATTGAGAACATAAGTGTTCATGACCTTTACAATATAAGGCGTAACACTAATACTGAATGTCGTCACAGACGCAGCGCTGCTGAAGCGCGACAGTACCCGTTATCAGGAAGCGCATTGGGTGTGGAAATGCAGTTTGTGATGTGTGAATGCTGCTGGTGCAAAAGAAAAAACACCTTCTGACGCTGAATCTCTTAGATTACTCGCCAAATGAGGACAATGATTATGACTTCTACACTTTTAAGCGGCTGAAGAAAGTGCTGTGTGACTTTTGTACTGTAAGATAGATTTGTGTCCTCACTCAGAAGTTGGGCTACATCTTCATGTGGACACTATCCTCCCTTGTCACAATGATAATTTGGGTAGTTTTAATCCAGTTTGGATTAAACTTGGTTGGGGATAGGCATTTTGATCGGGGTTAGGGTAGGGACCTGCGCTGTTATGGTTCTCTTTTTTCTTTTCAAATCCATCAAAAGGTCAAGGTCAAAGCATGGGATCAAAGTTTTGGCCTAATGCTAATGCATGGAAAATCCAGCAAAAGCACATTTGCATACAGACATGGTCTTAAATTCATGTTACAGATTGTATAAATACAATACAATCAGTAAAATATTTTAAAAACAATGCAGCATGTGTTATGTGTAGCTCTCAATAGCTACACCCCACATATGCCGACAAAACCAATATGTGGTATTAAAATCAAATTTTACAGTGGTGAATTATTATTTTACTCCTCTGCTTTCCTCTCATTTCGTCAAACAATAACATTTTATTCTTAAACATTTTGACAGTGTAGCACTTAAGACATGTAGCATGGGTGTAGCATCTCTCTGAGTACATTTCTAGTTCTTTGCAACAGTGACAACGGTCCTGACAATTGATGCCGAATCAAGAAACTCTCATACAGACTTAAAAAAGTGAATAAACACAACCAATGTGGTGTCCATTGTTTAAAGGACTATTTAAACAATGCCGTGCTGTGATTACAGTCTGGGGATCTCTCACAGGTGGTTCTGCAAAACGTGAAGAGTGTATCCCTGATTGTGGAATTAGAAAAGTGGAAGAAGCCAAATGATACGATGCCTCCATCTATGTTAGATTGTTGATGAGAGCCTTTGTAGGACTGTGGTTTCAAAGTCATGTGGACCTCATGTGGGCCTCACATCACAGCTGTTTGTTTTGTCGAATGGGAATCACTTCCATGTGTTGCCAATGTTAATTGTGAAGTCTAACAAGGCAAGACATTTGGTCAGTCAAGTAAGAGATGGCTCAAGGAAGCACTGAATTAGTCAGAAAGATGAGGAGCAAAGCAAGGAGGCAAAAGGCAGTGGGCACTCCGTGAAACAACTACAGCTGCTTTCAGACATACATGTCGAAGTCGGGACATTTTCCTGAACTGTACCTGTATGTGAGAAGGCAAATGTCCGCAAATGTTGGAACGTTTCTCTGCCAGCCCTGAAGTGTAGTCTCCGGAGAATGTCTGAGTGAGCCCGTGTGAGAATGCAGCAGGAGAATCTCCTGAAAATTCACAAGGAGCGAGTGGGCTGCTCGATGACTGTAAATAATAATAACTCTAATAATAACACGTTTGTGGACATTTTCCGGAGTTCATGTCTAAAAAATAAGCTTAAGAAGCATATATATTTCAAGTGTGTTGTGAGGACTGGCTTCATGACAGAGAATCCGCACTTCCGTTTTCCTTGACGACGACGTAGCTGGATGTGAAACGGAGCAGGAGGGCGGAGCGGTCCAAACGGGGACAGCTTGGTACAAGAGAACAGTTTGGAGGGAGATCAGTCAGTGGAGTCAGAAGATGATGGAGGAAGTTGCTGGGGGAAGTTGACGAAATCCTTACGGAGAGACAGGAGGGGGAAGGAAGTGAGGGAAGATTCAGGATAGAGTATACAGACAAGAGCCTCTGAGGTTAGATGAGCAAGATAGATGCATGTGGAGAAGAATGAGAACATAAGGATTCGGAAATAAGTCAGAGATCGTCAGAGATGAGAGAGATGAGAAAATTCATTGTTGGAGCATAGACGAGTGTGCAGAGAAGTACGAAAGAGAGGAAAGAAGAACTAAACTAACTTTCTTTTGCGATAAGCTGACAACGTGGTACTGTTCTTGTACATCGGTTGAGACATCCGGCAAGGAGCCGTGAGGTGGAAAAGGAACATAGATGAGCTGGAAGCAATTACAAATCTGAAGTGAACTGAAACGAGAGCCCAACCACACGAGCTGTACACAAAGATCGTGGCCCCCTCTCAGAGAAAATCCAGACAACTCTGAAGAATGTACATTTGTTTATATGTAGGCACCATTTAAAAAATGTCCCTGTACGCAATGTGCCCATGGACACAGACAACAATCACGTTACTTTGACACTGAAGAAAACGTCCTCCGGAGGGTCTTCTTCTCTGTGATGCCTCAGTGAACTGACAGACTACAATCCGCCGTGTGTCAGACTGAGTTGCCGTGTCGGAGCCACCGCAGTAACTCAATCAGTGGGCCAAACTGCGATAACCAACTAACTACAGCGGGCACGTCTGTCGGCAGTACCGTTGCCTCACATCTCCAAACTCCTATTAGGCTCACCTCACTGTTTGAAAAACCTGCGACTTAGATCCTCTGTAAATCACAAAACTTGCAAAAGCTTTTCTCGCTGTGGAGCTGCCTCTCTTTGTCACTTCTTTTGTTTTTGGTCTGTTTTTGTGACGCACTATGTGACGTTAGCTTTGAATAGTACTGTATAAATATACCCTTACTTACTCACTGGGGCCCAGGTACATCGTGTTACTGCATATACTGTATACACATTGTTAGGACACAGATTAAACATGGCTGTCATCGTGGAGGCCTGCTCCATTTCATTGTGCATATAATTGGTGCGGTTTGTTCTTCAGAAGGCAATAAACTTAACAAAGTTAGGGCATGTTTAATGGATTCTTTTGAAGGTGTTTTCACTGTTTACAAGGATTGCGGATTATGAAGATGAGAAGTTAGCTCACACAATGGCTGGAGAGCAGAAAGAGTTGTTCACACTCGCAGGCCGATGTCTAATCATTTTGAGAAAGTGACAAAGAGGGGGTGCCTTTCTCATCGAGACTTGACCCTGCGTGCGGCTCTTGCTTTAAATCTCTCCTTACTGTTTGGGAATCGGAAATGACAGAGTGGGACTCTATTGTGACCTTCAGAGCGGAGCTAAATCTTCTCCTGATCTTATGCGTTATGTCACCTTCGCCTGTATCTGAACCAACAGTCACGTGCTCTTTGAATCATTTCGGACAATGCCAGATTAATACCGAGCAGTTGGCTTTCATCGTATTTCATTAGTCATCATTGTTAACAACGGGCCTTGGCGTTTGCATGAATCGTAGTCCTTGCAACAAGGCCTCAGCTTATCAGCAGTGCAGGCGGCCTTCGGTGGCGCCTCGATGGGCCTGAGGTCAGCCTCAGTTTGCACACACCGCCACAGTTACCACCTTTCTTATCCTTTAGACGTGATAAGCGCTCTCTGATCAACTGATGGTTTGACTTGGGTTAACTTTGTCATGTAATCATGCTACTTGACTGCAACCTTCAGATTTGGTGACCATGCTACCAAAGATAGCACACCATAGACGACGTTAATTTAACAGTGCTGTAGCTTCTCATGGCTTTTTGACATTCGCTGTAGAAAATAATAAACTATTCCAACACTTTCTACTTTATCACATGATGTGCAGTGATTGACCTTCCCCCGCCCAATGTTCCTCCCACAATCCAAAGTAGAATGGGACCGACAAACCAGCGGGGCCGAAATGTCCATGATGTTTGTGGTTATTTTAGAAATAAGTGCCTCCAAAATAATAGTTTGTCCAAAAGAAAAGATGACGTGTCACATGACGTGTTCATTTGTTCGCCATGCACGGTTGTAGGTTTGGCTAATGGCTAGTGACTTCATTCTATAGGTTTGACAATGATGGTCCGTCGGTCCGCAGCAAATTTTAGCAGCATCTGAATTAGTCTCAAGTGAGCTGGAATTTCAAGTAAGACTTAACAGAACAGATCCGAAATGCAAAAGTATTTTGTCCCCAAACCCCGTGTGTGCCACAATCTCTGCTGCTATTTTTCATTATTCTGTACCACGTTTGAAAACACGCACACACAAAAAAAGAAAAGCACATGGAGACGCGACGCTGGTCGAGATTCAGACTGTGCTCCCGCTCCAATCAGATAATATGAATGTAAACACACACCTACAGGAACTTCTTTGCATGTAAACAGTTTCCCCAAACCGACATCCAACTATGTTCCACTTCACAGCCTGGACGACATTCCTGCTCTCGCAAGCCCTCTTCCATTCCAGGCTCAGACTATGTCCTCGCTAAGTCAGCTGAATGTCAAGATCCTGTTTAAAACAGCGTGCATCCAAAATCTCGGTCCGCACTGAAGTGCCAAAACGGCAACATGTCTCATGTCCCATTAAAAACTCTGCTGCTCTCCATTGGCACCTCCTTAGTGCCCCGACGCGACCGACCTCAAAGTGGTCTCATTTGGCGATCGATCAGTTTCTTTTGTCGAACAATAAGCAAAATGATTAGCTATTTTGTGGCCATGACAAAATGAGCAGAAATACGAATGCTGCAGACACCTGTATTGTGTAATCTGCTGTGCTGAGAGTAGAGCAGTGAGGGTCTTGTAGTGGCTATTTCGACTGAGTGTCTGGATTGGCACAACAGATAGAACATGAGAACATAAACGGATCATTCAAATAGCTGCTGGCTGTTTATTTAGGATTTCATTTTCTTTTTCATTTGATAACTCTTACAGAGGGAGCTGAAAAAAAATTGCTAACTAAAAGGCAACCAATTGACAGTCTCGAACACTGATGGATTATGCAACAGGCTCCAGCAAACAAAGGGCTGTGCATGGCCTGAGCCATGTTAGGTCGAGGTGGAGTCCCGTCCACCTCTTACTGGCCACAGGATACAGGACTATTATCGACACAGGCATTCAAAATGATGCTGGCAAGAGCAGAAAGCGGTCTCCCTCACATTGCGGCTCGATACCCCCGCCCGGGTGTCTGAGCAGACACACGTCAACATTTTCCAAATCCACACACACACAAGAAAAGATACAAATGTTTTCATTCAGGAGCATCTTAGAAAAAAGCTGTAGTGTGGAGAAATGTGGCTCAGCGGGGATGGATGCAGAGAGATAGAGTTCTCAGATTTAGTCTGCGTGTAGCTCCAGTTCCTACATGGGATCCTTCAAATAGGACATGTAAGATGTCGCATAATGCACCGTTAAACTGTATTTTTGTGTGTGTGTGTGTGTGTGTGTGTGTGTGTCTAACCTTAGAAGAATTATATACACGTATATGGCCGGCACTGCTCTGACCTTGTTTTTGAGAAATCACAAAGGATAAGGGCTTTGCGTATGCCCACAGCTTTGGTGTATACAGACACATGACTCTAATGTGTACACCAACATTTAAACTTCGACGGCTATGCGACAAGGACTAATGGGTTTAATATCAGAGCACAAAACCATGTGCTGGTATCAGCATTTTTGAGTTGGACTCTCTCTTCTCTCTCCGCCCCACAACTGAGTCCGGTTCCGCTAGAAACTTGTTCCTGTTAAAAGGGGAGTTTTTTCTTCTTCACGGTCGCCAATTGCCTGCTCATTGTGGGAACTGTTAAGATTCTCTGCAATATTGTGAGGTCTCCAACTTGCTGTGTAAAGTGCCCCGAGATTATGTGATTTGGCGCTTTGCAAATGAAAGTGGAATTAAGTGAATTGAATTGTCATCATCGATCAGGTTTTCTCCTGCAGGAGAAATCTTTGCATTTTCGGTCACCTGCATGCTGTCTTGTGTTATGATTAGACTTCTGTCCTCCATAATGCCGAGGCAAATTCTGTCGGCAAATACAGTATGAGCAAATGAAGAAAACCCTTCAAAGATACATCCTGTGAAACTACTGTCAGGTTAGAAGAGCTGCATGCGTTCAGCGCACAGGACCTGTGCTGCTGCTGATCGCTGAACTTTTGTACGTCTGAACGAGAGCTGGTTGCAGCGATGCCGACAAACTGCTCTCCTCTGGATATAAGTCAGTGACTGTGTGCGAGGCCCTCGGGGGGCTTCTGTACAGGCCACCAGCATCAGCTCCTTCACATGTGACTGGTCACACCACGGCCGTACTGACCAGAGGGGTAAACAAATGACTTGGGCATATAAACATGCACGCACACGCGCACACACACACACACACACACACACACACACACACATGGGAGTGTGATCAACACCACAGCACATTATGAAGATCCTGCAGGGAAAGGCAGATTGTTTAAAAAAACATAAATGGTATCATTGATCCTCTCTGAGTCCTAAGAGACAGAGGGGAACTGAGGGAGAGCAAATGAACAGCTGACAAACCAAACACACACACACACACACACACACACACACACACACACATACACACATACACACGCATTCTGTGTTACCCTAAACTCATGACACAAATCTGTAAAAGGTATTCAAATGCTGGACCAAAATTATTGTCACTCAATCCAATCCAGATCACACTGTGCCAGTTCTCCTCCATATTCAGACCAGATAAGACAAGTATGTGTAACGAATTAATGAATACTGAGAATCAATGGAGCAATGGAGCAATGGAGTGGCAGAGACTATATAAAGGCTAAAAGCTTGGTGCAGAGTAATATTGGTTACGCTATATTTTTACAAAAATAGATCCGACAAATAATGATGCCAGTTTTTTAAAAGGTCCAAAAGTCAAATGGTACAAATAAAAATTTTCTAAATGAAAGAAGAGGTGTCTATTTTATTTTGTAGAATCGAGGCCTGAATGGGTTAATCTCTTCCAAGGGTCTGATGACATGGTCATCTGCAACACTACTTCTTACCAAAACACAGCCATATCCTCTGGGGTTCGATCATAAATATAAGGAAGTATCTGTTCACATGCTCCCTCATGCGAGGGATCCACCCGCAAGTGAAAAGCGCACAATTAATATGCTAAGACGTGTACACAACCCCACGAGTTCAAAACAATTCCCAGAACACTGATGAACTGTCCATCTCCGTTCTAGCTCTGGCGTTTAAAAACCCGGATTATACGTATTAACTTAATTACTAAGTTCTTAATACTTATTCATTTGGTTTATCCTGTTGAGAGCGTTGCCCGTGTTGGATGTGATCAGCGGTCACATGGAAACTGAGCTGATTCATGTGTTGCAAAGTTCATTCTTCACCTTCTCTTGACACACTTCAGGGTTCAGTTGCGAGCGTTTGCTGAAGTTTTCCATGTCGTGAGGATAGTGCACATTTCATTGCGAACTTTGTCTGGAAAAAAAAAAAAGGCCTCGGCATGTGGTTGAAATAAAGTGCACCATGAGATTTTTGCTTTAGAGGTTGTTAATTTACTTCTGGGCTAAATGATTTAGATTAATAGGCTAATTGCTGGGTGCCCACAATGACGGCCATGCTGAAATGGACGATGTCTCTCGGTTTGTCAAGTTCTTGCTTTGAAGCGGACTTTTGTGTCGCTACACAAAAGTGTGAAAAATGATTCCTCCCTCTTCGCATTGCCCTGACGGCAGAGCTGTGAGCCTTGAGCTGTCCAGCGGGACGGATGCAATTCAAGGGATGAACCCTAAGTTGTAGAGAAGCACAGGCGACACTTTGACGCACACTTTCTGTGCTCTTCTGCTCAGGAACAAATCAATGGGATGCACATTTTTGCTCATTTGTCAGAGTAGTCTGTTTCTGAGAACCTTCCCCCGGGGCTGCGGGGCTGCACTTGGTGATAATAAACACCGGTCTCTCGACAACCTCTATAATACATAAGGCACAAGAGCATGTGGACAGTGCTGCTTCCTGAGAGAGACGAATGCAAAGTCCTGGAGGGCGACTTCACCTCCTTCTACGGTGCACGGAAAGGGAAAGACTGAAGTGGTCAAAACGCAGGCAACACCGGAGCAGTTGTGGTGCAAAAAGTTGTTCGTTTTAACAGCAAAGTCTTGCTGACTTCGCAATTATACGACATAAAAACCTTCACTACATGATTCATAACACCCTGTAATGTACTTGAACATGGATACAAGGGTTTAGTAATGCGTTGGTCTTCCTGTGGGCAGACGATACAATCGAACACAGTTATGATATAAGATTATTATTAGAAATGATGCCTGTTGCAAAATACTGTGCATTATAATGAAGAGTTAAAAGGGCCCGTTTAACTGCACACAATGCAGCCCCGTGGCAGTGTGCGCTATCGAGCACTGTGCTTACAGATGCTGGAGAAGGGCGAGTGAGTCCCTGTCCTTTATCACATGCCTCTTATGGAGACATGTGGTAGCAATGTACGACGGCGCGTTCATCACATCTACTGACACAAACGTGCACCGTCGCGTAAGTCATTCAAATCGGAATCGCCGCTGTGCACCAACTGCTGCAAGGGGGGGTGGGGGGGGGGGGGGGGGGGGGGGGGGTGCTGGATGGAGACGGTGAACGAGCAGAGACTGGAGTCATGACATTATTGTCTTCAGACCTGGGCCTCTTCCGATGACAAAACACACAATCAAACAATAACGGCGTCCTCACGTGTGATTTTTTTTTTATTTATTTATTTTTTTCCATCACGACCTGCTGATGATGCTGCGCCCGCGCTTGGTTCATCAGCTGTCCTGTCCTGTCCTGACCTGCACTGTACTGTACTGTACTGTCCTGTCCTGCACTGTCCTGCACTGTACTGTCCTGCACTGTACTGCACTGTACTGTACTGCACTGTCTTGTACTGTACTGTCCTGCACTGTACTGTACTGTACTGCACTGTACTGTACTGTATCGTACCTTGACGCCGGTGTGGCTGGTCTGCGTCTCGGCCTCGATGCGGATGTGCGCGCCGCTGTTCTCCTTGCGATCGCGGCACGAGTTGCCGCGCGAGTGCCGGCTCTGGTAGGCGAGGACGGAGGGGATGGTCTCGGCCGCGTCCGTCTTGATGAAGAGCCCGTGCAGCGTGGCCGCGGTGCCCTGCGAGATGGTGGTGGTCTGGTGCGGGGAGTTGGACTCGTCCGAGTCCCGGCAGTAGATCACCCCGCTCTGAGAGACGTGGATGCTGGGAGCGCAGCCCATGCCTCAGCGACGCGCCGCCGGAGTCGGATCCCTGGCAGCAGACACTTGGGTACCACCCTCCCGTCGTCCGCAGCTGCCTGCGCGCGGGCGGCCGTTGTCTCCGGGCATCGGCCCGCGGGCTCGGAATCGCTCTCTCCTCCGCACGGCTCCGTCTGAGCGCATGAAGGGGGGGGGGGGGGGGGGGGGGGGAGACGCGCGGCGCAGGCGAGCGTTCAGGTCGTGCGCCCCGCGAGTCCGGTTCCCCCGCGGTCTCCGCTAGAGGCTCGTGGAGCTCGACATCACACAGCTGCGCGGTGTCGCGGATGCGCTGGCGGCCTCGTGTCGCCCCACTGGTGCATCTGGGGAATGACTGATGGATGAAATGGATAAATGGACTGAACCGCCTAGCTGCTCCTCATCGCCCTTTGCCTCACATCCGGCTTCGCATCTCCGCTCATCCCATGTGACATGCTCGCATTGTAGAGAGTAACTGGCTTCATGACATCTCTTCTGTGTCTCTACTCATTGGCCACGGTCCACCTCCTCTCTCTCTCTCTCTCTGTCTCTCTCTCTCTCTCTCTGCATCATACCGACATTATATCACTTCTATCTCTCCATCACGACCCTCTAATCTCCCCAGAGGCCATCCCCTGACTCCAGAGGTCGGTTAGAGGCCTCACTGTGCTGAATTACACATAACGCCGTCAAAGTAATGGAGGCTTGATCAAAAACACACTTACTGCCTCAACCACTTGCCACCTTCTCTTCGAGTGTGCGCGTTGCTGGGGTTTCTCGATATGATATTATCTTCCATGTCTTGAATTTGCCAAAAGAGTGCAGCGGTCCGACGTGCGTTTCGTTGCGGGAGGGTGACAAGCGGATTGGGGTTGACCTTTGACATCTGACCTTTGACAGTGCTGTAAAGGAAAAAAATCAGCACCAAGGGTGTGAACTGAATGAAGATGACAGAGGGTCGCAGCTGATGGCGGTTTTTATTGTGATTTGATCCTATGATTTCCTCCATTGATTCATCACAGTTCCCTTAAGTCCGAGCTGACATCTTTCAGGTGCTTGTTTTGACCCGACCAATGGTCCGACACGCAAAGAAACTCGCTTTGCTACGACACGTGGCGAAGATAAAACAGCAAATGCTCTCATTTGAGAAGCTGAAACCAAATGGACTGTATTTATGCAACGCTTTCCTAGCGTTATCGACCACCCACAGCTTTTACAGTACATGTCGCATTCACACACTCACACACAGAAACACATTCGTTCAGCGCTGTTATTGGTCTCACTTTTTCTGTCACATTCATACACTGCTGGCGCAGGCGTCAGAGGCCATTTAGGGGTTTAGTGTCTTGCCCAAGGACACTTTGTCACGCTGACTGGGGGAAGCGGGGATCAAACCACTAACCAGAGGGTCCGTGGACAACCCTCTCCACACCTGAGCCACAGATACGAGAACTATCAAAACATTTAATTTCTGTCTATTGACTGTCTTTAACAACACATGATGGTCTGCCACTCAAACAATGAAGGGCGCCTAATGGGTTGAACTCATTTATTGTTTATACATGTTATTCCACGATGAACCTTCAAGGACGAAAAAAAAAATCCTTCTTCGCTCACTACTCACTTATCATTGATTATAATGATTTATTTACCATTGCTTGCGTTACAAATAATGTATAAACCCCTTTGGAAAGCATGCCTTAATATTAAAGTGATGCCTGTGTGGTTGAGTATAACGTCCTCTACACTCCACAGGTATGTATCACCAAAAGGAAACGTGACTCTGAACATATAGGCAGGAAATTAAAGCCTAAGTCTTGAAATACTTTGTTTGCTTCCACGAGAACCAAATTCAGAGAAGAACCACCATGTGTACATTCGGACATGCCTGGCTAATGTGGTTAAGATTATTATCTTAGTGAGTAACACTTAAAAAAATCTATCAGCGTCACATCATCCAATTTGCCACATGAAAATATTACGTTGTTACAGATTAACACATTTATACATCAGTAATACAATACACAGTGATGAACACTGTGATTTATAATAGTATTACACTGACAGGGGCCTTTTCCAGCAGCAAGTGCCCTCCTTTTTAATACTCTTACCCCTGTTTGGCTAATAATGCTTATTCTAATTGGGTATTTTTACAATATCTTTTCTGCTTAACGTTTATCCCTCAACATCTTTCACTAGGAACTATTGTCTGAACGTCTTTTTGTGTGTCTGAGAACAGTGTGTGCTATATATATAAATATATATATATAACTTAACGTGCTCAGCATTGTGTACTTATCACCTGTTGAGACTGTAGACAGCCCCCTGGTGGCCGGCCTCACACACTGCAATCCACTGGTGTTCAGATGGTGGATTAGCAGCACCCTACCAAACCTGCATCTTTCAGCTGAAGTGCCCTCCTATACGTGCCAGAGGCCACCGCCACAACTGTGCAGTCCTGTGCAGCCACATCTCTCCACGGGCTTTATTCATAGCCGGGCAAGATCACTAGCTGTCAATAATAAATAATCCCAATAATAAATAATCACACAATAAACTATATGAATCAGCTTTTCTGAGTTCTGTGTTACAGCACTGGACTCTCTTGACCAGATCAAATCACAACTTAAAACACATTAGATTAGTTTAGCCGACATAACTTCCACCATGCCCACCTTGATTTCATTGACTTACATGTATTTAACTAGGCACCTTGATATTTACCCTGGATGAATTTGATGTGCTTTTATTCATGTTTTTATTAATGTTTTGTAAGGTGTCCTTGGGTGTCTTGAAGGCAAGACTTTTATTATTATTATTATTTAGATTATTATTATTATTATTATTATTATTATGAATGCTGTAGACATTGGAGGTGTAAACAGGGCTTATTTAGTTGCAGTTTTAACGTTTCTACCAGTCTAAAATATATTTCCAGGAGGTAGGAGCATAAAGCAAGAACAGCTCGTGCATGTGTGTGTGTGTGTGTGTCTGTCCACTTACTCGAGTTTAAATCCCCACCCGAGTCGTCAGTTTTACATTAATTTTAATGTATCCATTGGTTTGCTTTCTTTTTCTCTGTTTGATTCAGTTTGAACATATCAGACATATATTTTTCTTCCTTTCCTTTTTTTTTAATTTAAAAAAAAAAAAAAATAAACTTCTATCTTGTTCATGTAGTTTTCCCCTCGAAGCACGAGTGAGTTCCTACCTTTCGTGGTCCGTTTGGAAGTGAAGCACTTTCCACCCTTGTCAGTCCACTCATGTCTTTGAGCCGAGGCGTTTACTCCTTCTAACCTCAAATCGAAAAGTCGCCCAAGCCTGTGATGTACCGAATGTAAAATACACATGTGGACCTGATCTTGAAGCCAGTCACAGCTGCCGGGGTCCCACAGGTGCCGAGCGGTGTGCAGTTAGTTTGGTGTCGGCCCCCAAACTTCATAACCTCCGTGTTGCAGCCTGCACCGCCGGCGGACTCGGTGTCCGTGCGGCCCTAGTGCCCCCCCTCCTCCCTGTGCAACTACAATGTTCTGGTTCAAACAGTTGCACAATGTCGAAAAAACACTCAATTACAAGAAGAAGAAAAAAGAAGAAGTCTTTAATGACACTACCATGAGCAGTAGTGGAAAAGTAACAAAGTACATTTACCACTTGTTTTTTTTTATTTCTATACGTTTTGCACTACTGCACTGCATTCGACAGCTTTTGTCACATTTGAGATCTGACACGAGACATGAAGGTATAAAACATGATCCAATGTGATAGATTAAACTATCAAATTTTAAGCAGATGAAATTATTTCCATTCATGATGAAAAGATGCTGCTTGTTGGGCCATTCTTGAGGAGCAGTTTTACTTTTCATACTTAAACTACATGTACTTTTGCTTAAGTAAAGCAAACTTATACTTGTAACAGAGTCGTATTGCTACTTTTACTAATTAATTACTAATTAAGATAAAATAAACACGAGGAATGACAAAAGGCAACTTAACTAGAGCAAAGACACAAGGAAAGGTAAATCAAAGAATATACGAACAATTCGAACGAGTCCTCAAATAATAATGAGAGTTCTTATTGTTCAACGGGAGTTTGTGATTGTGGCGGATTGTGACACATTACAAAGCCAGGACAGTCACTCACCCTCTGGCACAGGAGATACAGGTCACTCACATTCAGGAGTAAAGAGTCATGTCAAGCTTTGTGCCCACATCCATCGGACCGATTCACGGTTGAGCAATACATTCATTCATTTGACACTATTTATTGTTCATTTTATTTCTTATATTACTCAGTTATAAGCTGTGCTCACCACTGTTGATTGATTTATGGACGTTGTATGTTGTATGTGATATGCTATGTTACAAAACATTTGTGCATCAACTGTGTTTACCTATTTAGTGTCTGACTACCCTGCAGTGTCACTCTGCCATGTTTCCTCTGCAACCTGGCCAAAGCTCTAAATAAAATAGTAGGGCAGGGAACTGGCCTGTCTTATAAGTAAAGTCGAATTCCATCTACAACTCACATCAACATTGAAACTGTGCTGCTATCCCTCCATCCATTATCTATATCGGCCAGGATCACAAACTCTAGTTATGTTGAACTCTGAAAACACTTGGGTTTTTCAGAGGTCAAAGGTCAGGGACTAGTTGGGCTAGGTTTAAACTTTGGTTGTGAATGAAAGGGCCCACATGAAGCGGTGTTTTCAGTTGCTGAGAGGAGCAGAAGTTGTCGGTGAACTTGAACATTGGGGAGGAGGAAGAGTAAGACGAACAAGGGGCGGATGGGGGTTCAAGAAAAAGACAACGGTCGAGTAATCCGGTTTCTTCCAGTATTCGCAGGTGGAGGCCATAGTGGATGTAGCAGTTGTATAACAAAAGTCTAGGTTGAGCATGGGTCCACAGTTGGATGGTGGAGGCTGCGGATTATGGTCAAAATCAGTTGTATTGCTGCTGTCTGCAGTTGGAGGCTGGAGCAGCAGACAGACGGCTGTTGTAATGAGAAGGCAGAGTTTAAATCCGATGGTGGATGGAAGGTGGAGGGTGGAACGGGACACTTTGATGTCAGAGAAGTTTGTTTCTGCGACTGTTTGACAGATTTTACAGGTGGAGGCAGAGGCTGTAGGTGGAGGATGGGGCATGGCTCTTCGATAGGCTCATAGACAGGTGGTGGTTGAGGCTGATTTGAGGAGTCTCTCCCACGTCCAAGCTCTAAACTGTATGCACCAACCCGGCCATTCTTGAATCTATGAGGAGCTGAGGAATCAGTTTTTCAAAAATGTTTATTGAACAACTGAGATTTGAAAGATTTGAAAAAAGTGATGAAGATGTCATTGAAAAAGTCTCCTCCGCATATCACCTACCACTTCCTGGTGGATTTGCTGGTACCGCTCCACTGGGTGGTTGTGTGTCCTTAAAGATTCTTCAGGGTTTACAGCATCAGCAGGTGAGACTGGAGGCCGGAGCATCTGGATGAAAACCACCTTCTCTGGAGATGGAGCAGAAATTCTGGAAGGACGGCGCACAGAGCTCTGCTTCCTCTAAAGGGGCAGGTGGGCCAGAGTGCCGGGGCCTCTGGGTTAAATTATTGCACATCAGTTGAAGTCAGCAACACGTGACAGTTTGCCAGTCGCAGCAAAACATATTAACAACAACATTTTACCATCTCGAGACAACTACAATCTACAACTACAGAGGACCAGTTTTTCGAAGGGAAGGTCGATACAAAATATAGAAATAATTCTTCACTGATACTTTTTGCAATCCGAGTGTCTTACCGGGTTGTTTGTGCAGCATGGACTGAAACTTGGTGCTTCCTTCCAGGCTCTACCTGGTGTGCAGAGCATCTTCTCTTTGAGTGGTCCTGCTGTTCTCTGAGCTGGATGGGCAGATCACACTGCAACAACACACACGTTAGGATGAGGCCTGAGTTCATTGAGGATAAGTTATATATCTAAATGAAAAATTACAGATGTGTTATCTACACAATTTATGATAATAGTTAAATAATAATTAAACTATGCAGCTCAGTGCCTGTTGACATTCTCATATTTTTACACTTTAGATTAGCAGTTTATCAGCACTAATGTATTAACACAAGTTGTATTGTTGCAGATGATAAAGGTAAATATTAACTTAAGATAAGGTAGGGATAGTAGGCTCCAGGGTTATGTGAAACGGTCCATATCAGGGTTTTTTGTTACAAATACGACATAGTTTGTGGTATTAGTACAGCTTAATCTGTCTGTCCTAGTACATGACCATGTTGCACATGTGACTCAAAGGATCCAATACATCTCTTCTTTGTCCTTTAGCTACACTTAATATTAATACAGTAGCATTTCAGTGTGCAGCATTTCAATGCGTGGTCTGCATGAAAGAAGATCAATCATCTCCCCCTGGTGGTCACTGAAGGTGATTAAGACTCTTTTGCTATTCAAGCATATTCAAGCATATGGACGCATGGATTTACATGTGCTCTATGTAAACACATACTGTTAACCAGCTTAGTAGCCAGGTTCCAACTGCTCACATAACACATGCAAGTGGACTTGGACGCACCCAAATGTAGCTTGAAATCATTTATTCACTGTTATTTTCTGGATTTCACTGAATCAGAATTCACCATGATGACTCGCTGGCTTCAAGAATGTGTTCTTCAAGTCTCTATTAACTGCACATGACCACGCATACAGCCACTCAGATTTCTGTGGCTGTAATTGTCCGTGATGGCCCTGGAAAGGTCCCTGCCTAAGAAAATGATGATGTGGGCTTGGCGCTATGGTAACTATGGACAGGATAAATACAGTGACCATTAACTCTTTCAGTTTACATGTCACTCGTTTGCTGTTCTGCAGGTGTAAAATTCTACCTTCTCTCTTTACACTTGGAATAATGTTATTTTTTTCTTGCTCCTTCATATGGAGGTCAGAGGTCGCATTATTGACCATCCTCGGAGTTTGTGATTCATTTAGCAACAGAGCTGCTCATTTGGTGTTCAACTGGAAAGATGTTGAGGTTACTCATTGTTTACCCCACAGCCTCTCTTATCCTTTTTGGACCAACTTACAGGTTTTCCCTGCTACTAATACCACATCTATTATTCCTTATTGTATTGTGTGTTTCATTTTCATCGGATGCCGTGTATCTGTGTAGATTACCACACGTCAGGCATACAGGAAATATGTATCTCCAATTGCAAAAAAGACATTTTACAATGTCCACTGTAAGAAATGACTAATAGTTCTTCTTTTGGAGCACGGTGTTTTGCACTTGATGCCCCTGATCTGGTATCTTCTGAAATGTCTTTTGTCTGGTGTAATGAGTGTTTGATGTTAGGCTTTCTAATTTATTCTATTATTTCTTTTGCATTGGCAATTGGTTGTGGATTTATGTGAGGGTGGCAGGGTGAATGTATAAAAATATTGAGGGTTGTGATAAAACTTCAATGTGTACAGGAGTTTTTTCATTATTATATGTTTACTTGATATGAAAGTTACTCATGAAATGCTATTTCATGAAATATGCACAATTGCTATTAAAACAAAGGTAGTAGGATTTTATTCCTCTTTATGCCGTTCAGAGAGTCCAGGAGGAACAGTGGAATTGAATTCATGCCATTTGTTTTTGTTTTTGAAAACAGAAAGGTATGTGCAATAGGTCTCATCATCCTTATCTATATCTATATCTATCTATCTATCTATCTATATATCTATCTATCTATCTATATATATGTGTGGGTTAGGGGTTAGGGTTAAAAATTTAAAATTAAAAAAGGATGTAACGCCTGTGCAGGTTCCTCAACTGTCCAGCAGAGGGCATACGAAGTACAGCAGGTAAGATTAGCACATCAACTACATCCAGCCTGAACTTTAGCATGTGTGTGAAAAAAACCCAAAACTGTTAAGCATTGTGTGGAAAAAAGGTGATGCCTATTTGTTGAAAAGTGAGATTATCTTGATGAAAAAGTGCCATTTCCCCCCTGGCAACAAAGGCATCAGATAGAGATCCCAGCATTGAAAACAAATATGACGTGAAAAGAGTTAAAACAAATGGGTGATAAATGTTGGTCGTGAATCATACGATAATTGCTGTAGGCAAGAAGATGATAATGTAAATGAGACAAAACAGCTGGTTGGTAAATCAAACCAATAAAGGAATCTGTTATCTGTTATCTGTATGCTCATATTTTTTCATGGAAATAATGAAATGAATGCTCGGTATCAAATAAACATAAATGCGTAAAAAAAAGTCTTTCTTGGCAGACACAAAAAGAGCTGAAGATGCTGAATGCACTCTCTTCCGGTTTACCAGGGAGACGGATTTCATTCTCTTCTGCTCAACTTGCAAGATTGTGTAGCTTACCCTGTTATGACATAAGCAGGCCTTTGTTTCCCCTAAATCTGAATTATGCACGGCTGAACTGAATCCGTCTTACACACACACGTACGCACACGTACACATACGCGCGCGCACACACGCGCACACACACACACACACACACACACACACAGACACACAGACACACAATACAGACTGCTTATGTCACACTTTGATGCATGAAGGAGGCTTTCACACTTGTTTGTGTGTGCATGTATCAGTCCATATATGCATGTGTGCATATACATACATGAGGTCTCAGGTCGTGAGGCTGTCACGCGAGGCTCTCAGTTGTGCATTGAAAAGCAACCCCCAGTCTTCTCAGAGTACACGGGAGGGATGAAGAAAGATGGTCCATATTTTCCGTTCTGTTCACACATCCCAAGTTGCCCCGAGGCAGCAGGTTTATTTTGTTGCGATCAGCATGAAAGCAACATAAAACTGAAATATTAAGGGCCGGTCCTGCTCTTTTGCCAAATTCTGTTGCATTTAGTTGCGAAAATCTATTTCTGGTAACCTTTTTTATGATGTGACGACAGTGCGCAGACTGATTGACACATGGCGAACCCTCAGGGTGGGATAGTATTTCAGCATAGGAGTGCCCATTAGGACGTGAGTGTAATCAGACCCTGACTGCACAACATTTACACTCCATGACATATTTTTCTACTCACTGCATGTGTTTCATCCATTCACCTGCTTCTCAAATGTGGCAAACACAGTGAACATGCCTGAACAACTGAATTCACCCTGCTTGGCACCAGTTGGCACCCAACAATGCAGTGGCCACTGTGGTTCTTAACCCCTCCAACTTGGTCCCTTGCTGTAAGATGTATTTTGTTGCCATGGCACGTTTTCAAAATGCTGCCTGGGGTTTGATTATGGCTCTGTGTTTTCTCTGTTTTTACGCCACTTATGCGACATGTGATGTCTGCAATGAAACCGTAATTCTCTGAATAAAAAGGGCTGTTTTTTTCCCCACACCAATAACCCTTTCTCATCCAACAGTTAGACAAAGATTGTTCTTGCAGAGCTCTGCACGTCTGACATATCAGCGACAGCTTACCAGTAAGCTCACCATGACATGCTGGAACCTGGAGCTGTTGGCTGTCTTCTTGCCTCTCCCACACTCTACATTACTCTGAGCATCAACATGTGTCGTCAGGCTGCCCATCAGTACGCTGTGACAGTTTACCGCGTGATAAGAAATGCAATTTTCTTATTGCTGAAAACATGGGGACACCTGGCAGACTGAGGACTTCAGTTTCCATTAACATGCAATTCCCACAAAATGCGAGGGCCGTTTATCGGTGTCAGAGGGGAGCCGATATGAAGAAAAATCGAACAGTCTATTCACAGCACCTCAGTCACAGTGCTCATGACCCTGCAAGGGCGGCATGTTTGGCACTGATGGCGTCGGCTCGCGTGGCGCCGTTATCTGTCGTCTGCGCTTATTTGTTTTGAGTCCTTCGATAAACAACAACAACAAAGAATGTCCATGTACAAAGAAACGGATGAATACAGTCTCAAAAAGGTCAGATGAAGGACATTTTTGTTGGTGACAACCTGAACCCATCTGTTCTTAACAATGCTAGACCAATTTGCAAACTCCCGTTTTTAATCGGGTTATAGATCATTACATAGCACAGAAACTGATTTAATTGACCGTCTTAAAACCTGGCTCGGCATCAAGGACACTGCACTAAATTGGTTTTATTCTTATATTTATGGCACAGAACCTGTTCGGTTGCCATAGGTAACAGCTCCTCATCTACCTCCGAGGTCACCTATGGTGTACCCCAAGGTTCAATTTCAGGCCCGATTTTATTCTCCATGTATATGCTCCCTCTTGTTCAGATTCTTAAGCGCCACAATGTCTCGTCTCACTGCTACGCGGACGACACACAAATTTACCTTCCACTCAGAGACTCACGAAGCCTAGCAGCTGTTTTCGCCTGTCTCGATGATGTGACCTGTTGGATGGCTCAAAACTACCTGCAACTAAATCATTCCAAATCAGAAATCATTGTCTTTCCATTGACCTTTTATGCAACGCTTTCTGTCCGAGGACATGGTTGTTTCAAATTGTTTCACTGTTATCAGACCAATTGTGCAGATTGAAATGGATGAAAGAAAAAGGTTGCCTGAGTACAGACAAATAGAAGAGAAACATACGCCATATGGAAAGGTATTTTTGCCCCTCAGAGCAGTAACGCATATTTGAGAAATCCCAGTTGCTAAAGTGGACATTAATTATGACAGAGTCCACTCCACTTAAAGGTAATGTACATACCGTCCAGAGAGGACACAATGGGGCCTAACGAAGCTTCATAACTGGCACTTAATGGCTCCTGCTATTCAGCTGGACCTCTCAGGGCGAAATGAAAAGCTCTGGGTGCTCTCAAGTGGCCGGCATCACTCGGATTCCACTCAGAAGCCAAACAACACATTGCACCGAAGGGCCAGGAAATTGTTTTAATGGCGCTTCAATGGAACGGCCTGCACATTTGCAGGGTGCAAAATGAAAAGTGGGTTTTGATTTAAGATATACGTTACTGATATTTGACTATAGTGCATAAAACTGCTCCAATCTGCTGTAATGGAAAACACTTTGGCCTTGAGAGTAATCAGGTCTCTGTCCAACTCAGCAGGCTGAACAGATGACATGTCTGACACATTATCAGGATTCTCTATCTGGGGCCCCTTATGGCTCTGTCCTGGTGAGTGAGTCCTACATCCTAAACTGCTCGCAAACATCTTAGATCCAATGGCTTCGCGTTCATGTCAGAGGTCGGTCAAAGGTCAGACATGTGATTGGGCAATCAGTTTGTAAGGTTTTCCTTCTTCTCAGGACTGTTTGTCCTTGATGACGTTTGTGAAATGCAAAGGACAATTACTCTTTGGAGGCTTGAGATGTGGCGCTAGCTCTTTTGCGGAGGACGGCTGGAAGGTTGCAGTCGGCTGGGAACCACATCCAGTGGCCACCCTGGATCAAAAATGAAACAGAATATGCAGAAACATACTGAAAAGGACCTGGGAATCTTTCAGTCTTCCTGCAGGATACACTACAGACCACAATGTTGGTCTTGAATGTTTCTTTTTGATTTAAATAGATTGTGAACAGGGACAGGATCGTCAAGCAGCACATGAAATCACGCCTCCTCCTCTTGCACTCAAGGAGTTTGACGTCCCAATTTTTGTAAGTTCCCAAAACCGACAATCTGCGAACAATCTCACCAAATTGGCACAGCGGCTGGCCAGGAGTGAACACTGCAAGTTTTTTGTTTTTTTTTGCAGTGCAGTTCCAATAGGTTTCAAGCTTATGACTGGAGTATGAACTTTTTTTGTTTTTTGCCGAAAATTTCCTGAAAAAAAAAAGAAGTGCTGTCAAAGGAACTTACATATCATAGCATGGAGATTGTGGTTAAAGACTTACCATGTAATCATTTTCTACTCGGGGGGGTTCAACGTTAGGCTTTTAAAATATTCAATCTTTCCAGAAGAAACTGCAAGCAGCTGAAGGATTCATACTAAATCAAAAATAAACCTTCATCATAATTTCCCATTTGCCTTCTAGCCATATACAAACATCTTAATGCATTTTCCAAGCTCTGATTCATGAAGTTTATATTTTCGTGGGGACACATTGCTTATCTTGGAGACGTTATTCTGTACCACTCCTCAGTGTGTGTGTGTGTGTGTGTGTGTGTGTGTGTTTGCGTGTGCATGTGTGTGTGTGTGTGTGTGTGTGTGTGTGGATTACACCGAGGCCCAATTTTCTGCATTTTTAAATGGACTTGACCTTTTCAGCAGCCTGAGGCACCTGCAGACCTCAGGGCCTGAGCCCAGACGCATGGAGGACGGGTACGCCGCGTCCTTGACTCTCCGAAAAGTCTACGGATGCAACCTTGGAACTTTTCATCAATCCAGTATCTCCCTCATTTAGTTTGAATGTTAATTGGTAAAAAAAAAAAAGCAAAGCAAATTATGCTTCACAGATGTGGGAATGTAGTTTTAAAAAAGAAGAACAGGACGTAATTACAATGTCTATTTTGCCTGATGGGGTAAATTATGCTTTATTGGGTCTGGTTCATAACCAAGTACTGATTTTGTGCAGAATTTGTCACGGACCATTTTGATTATCATGGCCTAATTTGGGCTGCACGGTGGTGTAGTGGTTAGCACCTTCGCCTCACAGCAAGAAGGTTCTGGGTTCGACTCCCGGTTCAACCAGGGCCTTTCTGTGTGGAGTTTGCATGTTCTCCCCGTGTATGTGTGGGTTCTCTCCGGGTTCTCCGGCTTCCTCCCACAGTCCAAAGACATGCAGAATGGGGTTAGGTTCATTGGAAACTCTAAATTGACCGTAGGTGTGAATGTGAGAGTGAATGGTTGTCCGTCTCTGTGTGTGGCCCTGTGATAGGCTGGCGTCCTGTCCAGGGTGTACCCCGCCTCTCGCTCAATGTTAGCTGGGATTGGCTCCAGCGACCCCCCGCGACCCTTAAATGGATAAAGCGGTAGACGATGAATGAATGAATGAATGGCCTAATTTGGATTTTTGCAGACCGTTTATGGTTCACCTTTCATATTAACCTGTCCTGGATACAAGAGACACAATTTTTCATAAACTGCAAATGGTTGGTTTGTAGTTCTCCCTAGTTTCGGACATGCGTCCTCTCCCACTCTACCCCCCAAAAATCCCCAAAAGCCAGACTACTGTGCTGAGGGCTCCAGGGTTTGTTAGGGCCACGTCACACAGGGCAGGTGTGAGAGTATAATAGAGTATAAAAGTGAGCGGGTGTGACGTGAACGCTGTATAAATCACAGTGGGTGATTTATACATGAACATTTATGTTATTTATATAATTTATACATTACAACATGAGTTGAGGATGTTGCTGTTGTGTCAACATGAACATCCCATCATCCAGTTTTCCTTTCAGACAGACAAAGCAGATTCGACAGGAACATTGACCTGAACCCAGACAGGGTCATCTCCCTCCATGTCCATCCCACATAAGCACGCACACTCCTCTCCTCTCTCTCATCTGCACCTATGTGCTCTCGTCATATTTAGATGGATTTACTGCAGCTGTTCGAGTTTCCTCCGTACCCTGCGGCTGAACTGGAAACTCTGCACCACCTATACTGCAGGACATGTATTTGCGTTGCTTGGTCTTGTCTCTCCTTCTCTCTCACGCTCTCTCTGTGACTACTATCCTTTATGCCTCTGCGTATAGTCTGTCCACTTGTTATAATTATTATATGTCAACATTTTAATGATAGCGCGGAGGTCGTGTTCTGTATGTGGCTCAGGTCCTGTCTCGACATGGCTCGACATCTTCCCAGATTCATGTTCTTGCTTCTCCATGATGAACTTGTTCTGTTGGTATTGCTGTTTACAGTGACATTTGGATGTGCGCTCTCCTGAGGTGTCCTCAGGTGTCTTTTTATTTTTTTTGTTGAAGGTTTTTTCGTGGGGATTTTTATTCCTTATCCGAATCAAGGGTCTACTCTCTAGCAATCTAGATATTGTTGTATGTTGTGCATATTGTTAGTGGCTTTGAGGTAATTCGTTATTTTGGGTGAAATAAATAAACTTAACTAAACGAATTGAACCTCAGTGTTTTTCCTTTTTGCAGGGTCTTCTCCTTCTTTGCATGTTATGTACTCTGCAGCCCTGACGGGAAGCAATGTAATTCCACTGGTGATGAGCACTGCAATGAAAGTAGATTGAGAGTAATGACAATAAATGCTACCTTGACCTTTAACCCCTGTTGGCCATGCTTATTCTAATTATAACAACTTTGAAAGAGTATTGGATTTTTTTATTATTATTCTTTCTCTGTTGTAAACTTGTTTCACTGCAAGATCAGTGGATTTTAATTGCATTAACATTCAGGATCAACCTACAGATTTTTTATATGTTTTCATAATGTGATCATTTTACAACAAACTCCTTGTTTAATGAATAAACAGCATGGGCACTGTTGCAATGAACAGGTCTTTGTGAAAGGTCCAGCTTTTGATATCACATGATCTTCATCTGAAGATGAAGATAAGATAAGATCAGATAAGATAATCCTTTATTCGTCCCACAAGCGGGGAAATTTGGGTTGTTACAGCCGGATGGCAGAATATAAAAAAAGAAATTGGTGTGTACAAAATATAAAATATAAATACTATATACAGATTAGTAAACATAATGGAGAGTAAATATTGCAAAGTTGGTAATTGCACTCCTTTGAAATTAAATGAAAAATTGCACTTTAAGTGTGTGTGTGTGTGTGTGTGTGCGTGTGTGTGCGTGTGTGTGTGTGTGTGTGTGTGTGTGTGTGTGTGTGTGTGTGTTCTACTGAGATCAGTGCTGAAAGAAAGGAAGGTTTCTGGATCATTTCACATGAAAGACCATCGTTGTGATTATTAGTATTTACCGTATTAGGTCTTTATATGGTGACATTGAATAGCTCCACTGGATTTAATCAATCAATATCCAATCAAAAGAGTGAGTGGTTACATTACTATAAGTTCACACTATATAGATCAGTCATTCAACGATTTTCGCTGCTGAGAGAGAGAGAGAGATGACCTTTGATTTAGCATCTTCTGGCATCAGCTGGTATCTTCTCTCTCCCCCTCTCTCTCTCTCTCTCTCTCTGTGTTTGTGTGCGTGCGTCAACTTGTCCATCCTTGCTCTCGTCACAGCCACGCAATTGGCCGGGTACGGGAGGGGTTGAGGAGGGGGTGTGTGGGGGGGGGGGGGGGGGAGTCCACGACGGGTGACAGTGACCATGTCAGTGGCTCGTAGCAGAAGTTGGCCCTATAAAAAGCAGCGGCCGCTCTCGCAGAGCAGCTCAGACTCCCTCCGCTGCAGGTGCGCCAATTCCAGACAGTGCTGCGCGTAATGGAGCGCACTTTCCGAGAGCAGCTCTTCTTCCTGCTGTTGAGTCTGTCCGTCCTCAAGGGAGACGCCAGATACATCGAGGTAAGAGTCGGGCCACACTCTGGCACACTTTGGATCGGCTGTTGTTCACAGTTGAGGAGCTGCCGTTTAACTTTGCACACACTTCTTCTTCTCCTCCTCCTCCTCCTTCTCCCTCTGCAGCCCAACGACATCTCCAAAGATGAACTGTATTCATTTTTCAACTCGGAACTCAAGAGAGAAATACCCGAGGAGTTAATTTACCGCCGACCTCTGCGTAAGTCATATGAAATATGTGTATACAGGCTGTATCCTGCAATACTGTAACACATGATTCTGCAGCTTTTAGAGATTATTAAAAAAAAAAGAATACAAATTTGCATGTATTCATCCCTCACATTCACTCTCTAAATCCAAATCAGTGCACGATTTAAAATAGAATATAAAAAGAGACGTGTACACTATTTCATACTCATTCTCAATTTCATTTCATTCCACTCTCAGTAAGCTGAACTGGCATTGGAATTAAAAAAAGAAGCGCAAACTATCCCTGTAATAAACAGTTATTAACACGATCAAAGGTCTCTTGCGATGTGAATGTGCCCCTCAGGTTGCCTGGACATGGTGGCGGTGGAGGGTCAGTTCACCTTCACGGCGGAGCGTCCTCAGCTCAGCTGCGCTGCTTTCCTCGTGGCCGAGCCCAGCGAGGTGATCAGCGTGGAGTACGACCGTGTGGACGTCGACTGCGGGGCGGGGGACTTTGTCACGGTAACAAAGCCTCTGCCGCTCCAAACATGCATCTCCTGCTTCACAGAAACTTATTTGCTCCGTCATATAGTTGTCAAGATGTGACTTGTATGTTTTTTTCTGGTACAGGTGGTTTTCATGAGCACACTGGGGTCAGTTGACTTGCTTGACTAAGCCTGATTAGGCAAAAAGCTCCTTCAAAATGTAAAGCAGTTGCATGTACACCAACTCGCTTAAGGTGACCCCGCCGTAGAGCCCTCCTCCTCCACATGCTAAACATGTCGAGTTCAGATCGGAGCAAGATCAGTCCTTACCGCTCCAAACAGAACCTCGCAGAAAGTCATCCTCGACCGCAGCTGACCCGCCACCGCCCCGATTCTCCCTGTCCATGTGTGCCGTGCAGGTGTTTGACGGCTGGGTGATGAAGGGGGACAAGTTCCCCAGCTCGCAGGATCACCCTCTGGCCCTGCACGAGCGCTACGTGGATTACTGCGACTCGGGATCGCCGAGGAGAAGCGTGCGCTCCTCTCAGAACGTGGCCATGGTCTTCTTCCGCATCCACAGCGCCGGCAGCAGCTTCACCCTGACCGTCAGGAGACACGTCAACCCCTTCCGTGAGTACACTTGTCATGACCACAGGGGAAACGGTCAGGATACATATACATGGCACACCAATGTAGGTGTTTGTGGTGACAACACGAGGCCGGCAGGGCGCTTTAGTCATCAAGTGCACCAACGGGGGACAGTTCCTGGATCTGGGACCATGAGCAAATGATTGGTGTGCAGTGATTTGTTAGAATGAATTGATCTTTTTTTTTTTACTCTTTAAGTACCAGATTTGAATTCTGTGAAATGTGAAGCCAGTATAAAAAACCTGTAATGCAAACACTTTCACAAGTGAATATGCCCAAAGGAAGTTTGACAGGCTTTGCTAGAGTCTGACTTTGTGTGTGTGTGTGTGTGTGCCCATCCTTGCGAGGAGACCCTGCCTGTGACGTCCCTCCTTGTACTCTTTGCAGCCTGTAATGTCATCTCGCAGTCACCAGAGGGCAGTTTCACAATGGTGATCCCGCAGCAGCACCGAAACTGCAGCTTCTCCATCATCTATCCGGTGGAGATCGACATCTCAGAGTTCAGCCTGGGACACACCATCAACTTCCCCAAGGTGAACGGAATCACTGCGCATCTGCGTAAAGTGTCGCCTCAGCGCTCTGGTTTTTCTTCTCCTCGCCAATGTTTTTTCTTCTTCTCAAGGTTTTGCCACCACTCCCCACATAATGGGGGGGGGGGAAGCACAACAGCAATATGTCTTTCGGGGAACAATGCCTGAGTTACATATCAATATCTACTGATTTTTGCTTTGAAAACTATTGTTGTGATTTGAGTGACGTGACCCTTTAAAGCCAAATGTTGAGCACAGTTGTTGCATGTGATTAACGCCCATTTTTATCACTGCCCCTTAATTCACGCCCCCGCATGTGTTTTAAGTCACTGCGTGAAAGGTTATGTAATTCTTTTGATGCTTTATGAACGGGTGAGTAAACAAAACAGCAGCAAAACCTCATATCTGTATGGAAAAAAAAAATCAATATGTCATATCAACAATGGCTCAGAAGACTGCATGTAAAATGTCAAAGTGGCTCATATTGACCGACCCTCGGAGAATTAAAAAGGCAGCTGTTTGCTATTCATCATATTAACTCAAAATCCGACAATTTCAGTGTTGCAGGTTGGTTAATGCAGGCTGGAGGAGAACATTTTTTTGTTTGTTGTTGGAATGGTTGAGTTGAAGAGGTCGAAGCGGAACATCGCACTGGCGCCACCTTCTCGCTCCTTCAGAACAGTTTTCCAAGAAAAAATCAAGCTGCTTTTGCTTTCCCCTGCAAAAAGAAAAAAAAGCTTGCGTCATCTCATACTTTTTAACACATGACCAATGAGGGTGTTCTCTGTGGTGCACAGTGACTATTCACACGAAGTTGCCTGTCAAGTGTAAAAGAAGGGTTCTTTTATTCAGAGGCTGATTATGAAAAAATGAAAAGCAAAGGGGGCATAATAGGATGTCAAAAAGGTTTTCAAGGCGACTGGATACAAACACACGAAAGCATTGGATGTGTGTCTCTTCCTCACACCGTCCGATATGGTGTTGAAATGTCCAAAACGCAGTTTCACTGACAGGATTGTCACTATTTCACTATTTATGTTAAATTTATTGTGTTCGGCTGTGTTTTTCCTCAAAGACTCACACACATACAAACTCAATCCGCGTCAGTCGTTGTGATGAATTGAATGAGCCACGTGCTGGTCTTCACAGAGATCCACGCCAAGATGTGCAGAGGCTGGAGATTCTGTGCAGTTGCTGGGAGGAAGTGGCATCGACACGTCAAAGCTGCTGCCCATCACTGACTTCTGCATTTCCTTCACTGGTCCCAGTGAGTACCCCCCGGTCTCCTTTTTTTTTCTTCTCCATCTGTCATAAGACAAAGCCACTGGTTGAACTAAGACTTTTGCTATTTCTTCTCCACCCTCCTGCAGCTCACATGAAGGTTGGCTGCGATAACACCGTGGTGAGGATGGTGTCCAGCGGGGCCTTCGTCAACCGCGTGTCGTTCAGCTACCGGCTACTGGACAGCCAGGAGCTCCAGACGATCAAACTCAACAATGTGGAAGATTTCTGTTTCAACAACTGATCCCAGCAGGATTGTAAAGTGACAAGTGTATCAATCGTTTGACTGCAAACTGTTTTTTGTTTTTTTTTACAATTTTATTTAAAGCAACAGCTCCAGCTGGTCATGTCTTCAATCCAAAGACACAGACATAAATGTGTATGGAAAATATGATGAACACAGTCATAATGATGTTATGATATTCAAATTGCAAAGATTCACTGGACTCTTCTTTCATTCTTTTTCATTTTCTTTTGTTTATTGTTGCTAAATAAATCTTAATGTGTCCTTTTGTGTTTGGTGGAACTGCAGTTATTTACATATTTAGCCTTATGTTCAATATCTGTCATCATGAAGATATTATTGTTGTTATGCTATTCATGGGCTCATGGTCAACATTCTTGAAAAAGAATGGTGCTAAAATGAATGTTGCCTTCTGATTATTTTTGACGGATGATGCACGATGGGTACAAGTATTCATTGTCATTTTGCAGTTCGATTTGTATAAAGCCCTTTTTGTAATAAAATTGTACTGCATGGCAAAGCACTCACCTGTGGTTTTGTTTCAGCTGTGTCAAAATGTGCTGTTTTTAACAGTGGGAAATAAAGCTGTGCACCACTCATAAACAGGAAAACATATAAACAAGAAATACACAAGACTTATTTTGAGTCCAGACACAGACAGAGAGTATGATTAGATTTGATTTGATATAAAGCTACTTAAGTATGTTCCTTTTTCGCTTACATATTTTCTACATGATATTCACCACTTGCTCCTTGCACGGGAAATTCCTGCATCTATTCCTGTCTGTTATGTGCACAGCGCCATTAAATTACTTTTAATTCATTAGTTCCAGTGGAGGAACACGTACAGCAGGTATTTGTTGCTCCACCTTCACAGGCAGCACTGTTGTTGTTTCTTCAGCGGTGTATTGAAATGGGGCAGATTCTTACTGCTGTTAAAGAATTATAAAAGACAAATTTTGAAGGGATTTTCGAATGGTTGAATGACAGCCAATGGCTGCTGTTTGTCTTACCAGTCAATCTGTGGCAAATTACAAAAGATGCGTGGAAGCCTTTTCAACCATTACAGACACCGACATCGAAGCATTCAGTGGAGATGGCTGTGAATTGGAGTCCTTTGCACTGGATTGCACTGACTGTTGCATGGTATACCACTTTGGTTCAGTGCTCAATCTCAACAACAACGTCCCCCCATGATGAGTTTGTGGTTCACGTGCCGGTACTCACATTATTCATATGTGGCATGAATATCAGCTGGTATTAGCAAATTATTAAGTATTACATTATACATTTCTACAGAGAATAATTACGAGTATAATAAACGACTCAACCTTTGCTACACATTTATCTGACTTGTGTATTTAGATTATTACCAAATCTTTGCAACAATGTTCAAACAATGGAAATTTTGTACATTTCAAAGTTAAATCCATCAATCTGGTGAGGTTTGATGTACATTGAGGAGGCAAGTTATTCTACAAGTCCACAAATCCAGTCTACAAGCGCTTGCAGTTTGTAAAATATTTCCCTTCATAAACCGATGTGTACCCCCCCCCCCCCATTTCGGAGGATATTGACCTCCATGCTGCTGAGAAGATGACTTTGGAGGTCTCCTGGCACCAACATGCGGCTGAACATGTGAGTCGCGATGAACCATCATGCGGTCCCTTTGTCCATTAATTGTGAATTGCAACCAAATACCTAAAGTACAAAATACATTCCTATCAGCCTCAGCTGAAGCCCAAGAGTACAAAAAACAGCCTGTTACAGTAGCAAAGGGATTTTAGCATTTAGCTCAAAGCAAGGCTTTGTGTCATTACAGCCTCAAACAGTTGGTAGCCTGGCTGTTGTGACGTAAGCATGCCCAATGAGCTGCTGAATTCACATAAGTCAATTTGTTTTTACCTTTGGTCACAAGCTATGATATCATATGATTCATAAGCATCTTCAAACATTATTATTCAGATGAGATCAGGTTAGTTCATTATCCCCACCTGCTGCCCATCACTGCCACCTGCATTTTCAAACATAGACCATACCCCACTCTCTAAGTATTATTCAAGGTATCTGCAAAAACACTGTAAATATGAAATTGATCCTGTGTCGTTGGTGGGCTAAACAACCACGATGTCACTCAGGTTGTTAGAGAAGCCCCGGTCGCCACATCATCCCTCCAGATGTGGAATGACGACACTCTCTGGCATGAAACAGCCCTCGCTGTCACCGCGGCGATATCTCTGGAAATTGATGGCTTGAATGTCACAAACCAATGGGGCGACCGGTTATTAAAGGCCTGCAGGTGTACTATCATCGGCAGACACCTGCAGCCATAGCTGGTGATGAACGAGCGCATGGCGATGACACCCATCCCTGCAGCAGAAAATGTGTGCTTATGTATCTGTGTGTGTACACGTATTGTAGTGAGAAGCACCTCAAGTTGTATTTCACTCATTGAAATCTAAACAGTACAGGGGAAGAGAGTTTGGATACAAACAGGGTTTGGTAGTAATGGATTACATGTAATCTGGATTCCCCCCAAAAATATATTTTATATAAAAACCAATGCTGAAAATGCTAAATTTTTGTGGTTGTTCCCATTTGTTTTAGCATAAGGTGCAATATTTTCAATGTTTGATTTTGAAGTAATCCAAAACTATTCAGATTAGATGACATTGTACTCCAATGGATTACGCTTCTGATTACATTGCCATGTAATTTGTATTCAGTAATTGATTACATTACAAAGTAATCTGACCCAACCCTGGATACAAAGCAGCTGTGCAACTGTCTAAAGGGACAGTTCTTCCATTTTTCAATGCTGTACATTGCTAAAATATTAATCCAGCATTATTACACCACTACCTTGACATTAAATTTTTCCTGTTGCTTTGAAATCCTAAATGACAAAAACCAAAGACGTGTTTGTACATCTCTAATAGTGTTCAGAAATCACCAGCTTGAACAAGCCGGTGATAATAAACTCAGGTGCAATCCTATTCAATTCCACTGAAGATACACATTTCTAAAAACCTGGTCATGGATATAGAGAAAAAGGTTTCAGAAAAAAAAGGGGAAAAAAGGCCTGAAATGTTGCGCACACAAGAGTAAACAACATATTTGTTGGGGACTATTTTCAACATGCGGATTAATCCACAATCAGCACACCTATTGTCACATTTGGGATGACTGCATGTGATTCCACTGATGAGATTAATGGAGCTGCCTAATGATGCTTTCGGATAAGCTAAGGTAATATGATTTACAGGTTATTTTGTATGGGCCATTATGTGTGGCATATTATACAGTATATTTGTCATATATTGACAGCAGAAGCCTGGTACAAGGAAGTCAAAGAACACTCTCATACTCTGAAACAGTTGATTCGTGTAGGACGAGTTGAGGACTGACAGCTTGATTGTAATGATGGCGGTTCTATTGAACTTCTCCGTTACTCTACAGATTGAGGAAATCAAGCGTGACATTTGAATATGGCCTTTTCTGAGAGGGAAAAGTATCAATAATTGGCCAATCACTCAGCAGGGACAGAGAGCAGGAACAGACACTCGATACACTCAAAAAGGGGCCGCCTCTCAAAACATCCCACCCAAAGCTGAGTTCAGAGTTTGCTGTAGTGTTGTGGGTTTGTTGGTAATCCGGAGTTTGGTGAATACGTATTTAGACAGAACGGATCCGAGGAAGTAGACTGGACCAGGGTGAAGGCGTGGCAACAATTCAGAAAAGTGTGCAAAGTAGGTGCTTCCCTCTGAAAGCTTGAGAATCGGGAACGGTTCTGTAGACTGAAGTGATTCTTCAAGTTCTTCTTTTCTGTCCGTCACGGTGAGAGTGAATGATCCTCAGTGTCGCGAAGACGTCTGCGACGGGTTCAGGCAGCTGCGGACCTGCACCCGGGATCTAAGACAGCAACTTAATACAATATAGGTTTTTGTAGTGTCTGCAAAATATGTTGTTGCAAAATGATGATGTTCCGTCATTAGTGTTGATGGTACGCATTAGCTCAGTGGGATAATTTGGCCCTTTGTACTATATTAGAACCGCAATATTATTATTACCTTTTGGCACCGCAATAATACTTCTATTATACCGTTTCTTGACAGTTCCCATATACATTGGTAATTTCTTATCACATTATGTAAATGACTGTTAACAGGAATAAAGGTGCTTTTTCATGAGGACGATTTGGGTTCTGCGTTTTGTGAATGATAGCTCTTCTTTGGCAATATTATAAGCATTGTCAAATTGGAATGATAATTTCTGGAGCAGCGAGCGGTAGATTGGACAAATGTTTTGTTTCTCGTACTGTACTCAGTACATTGTTAAACACTGAACAGCTCTATTTTGAACAAATATTTAATATAAAGTACATTGTGTTGTGTGTTGAGTGATGGGAGGGGACAAACATAAAGCCTGTCAAAGGAAAAAATGAGCACAACTCAATGTGTAGTCAGACTGTTACCTCAAGCCCTCGGCTCTCATTCACCCGTCGGAGCTTATCGATTCTACAGTCTTTCGTAATTTAGCCCTGGGTCCCGTTGCAGACCGGATTTCGGTATCCAACGCTAACTATCAGAGACGAAGGCCCGCCCTTCTCTGCCTCTGATCGGCTCAGACCATGGTTTTCTTCTTCGCTGAATGCTGGTGGGGAAAAAAAACATAACGCCTCACGCACAGACAGACCAGCTAAACGTTACGCGCAACCAAGGAAATTTTTTCGCCCATGCCACCAAAAATGGTCGCACTCTGGAGCCCTGTTATGTGAACGCTGCTGTTACCCTGAACGTCCTGCTGAACCTTGCTCAAAGGTTTGGCACTTCGATAAAGCGGACCTGGTTGGTGTGTGTGGAAAAAAAAAAAATCTCATTTAAATGGCAAAATTCTTAGTCAGGTACAGGCCTTGGGAGAAAGGGTGGTGATCACATTGTATGGATACACAGTTCTGGTCAGTGGCATTGTGATCAAACAGGACGCAACTTGCTGGGATGAAAAGAAACCAAAGAAAGGGTATTTGCATTTGCAGACCTTACACTGCGACACACTGAGCAAATCACGGGGCAATTTGGCGGGGGACAGGAAGGGTCTCCAGAAGTGATTAATGAGCAGAGGTAAGGGGTACTCTCTTCAGAGAGTAACGACCGGATACAACACAAACGCAGTATCAGACTGTCTGTGAAGAGGCAGGAGGTGGAGGCAGCATCAGGAGGGTGAAATCAGCAGGGGGAGGACAGGAAAGGTCAATCAGGGCAACAAACCAGGGCTTGAAGTCGTCGACAGACGCCACTCAATTATCAAGTCTTGATTATCCAAAAAAGTGCCGTGTCATTCTCAGTGTGTCCGGCCTCACATGGCTGCTGCCATTGCCTCCTCATCACTACCAGGTCATGTCTTGACTTGTCATGGCTTATTCCTTTCGAACGGATCTCAATATGTCCACTCCCATTTGGTTAGGCCTGATGTATTTAATCCCTGACTCAGTGAAAACATTGTGGATTCTTATTCATCAGCATATGCTGTAATCTTACTGACCTGTATGTCATCTATCAAAGCACATAAAACTCTTCAGTCCAAAAAGGATTTATGTGAAAATTCATTATTGTATCGTTTGTGCACAACTGTGAGTGATTTCTGTTTAATTCATTGATATTTTAAAATAATTAGATTTGAATTCAGATTTCTGTTCATTTGCAGAAAGAAACACTTGATGTTATGAATCACGGCTCACCACACTCAACTTCCAGGGTAAAGCAAGCTGCGCTGGAAAACCTGTCTTCCTTGCTTCATAGTAGGATCATGCTCCATCTGTTACTAAATGTGTCTATAAGCATTTTGATAATTCACGTGACATCTCGCATCTCGCACTTCGAGAAGAAAAAGAAAGTAAAAATTAGAACGGCCGAGTGGAAATTGGAAAACTCCATGTTGAAATTTCCAAAGCTAAATAGAAGAAACATAACATCTGATATTTGTACTGCAACCATTGGTTGTATTTTAAATGACATATAAAACATAACTTATAACATTTTATATTGAATTTTAACATACTGGAAATAAAGGTTGAGTCACTTACATCACTTTTGAAGGTGTATCATTAAAGTACAAGTATACCAGAGAACTGACTGTGCTATTTTGAGACTAAGTTGTATTCAATTGCAGTAGAATATATTTTTATGCAATCCACATCCCCGAAATATAACTTTACCTTGCTTTAACGACTCTTCCCAGTAAAAATATTTACATATTTAAACATAATAACAAGTTTTGGACAAATCATAATCACCCATTTGCTGTTTTATTTCTATCGCATTCATACACATTCATACCCTGTCGGAAGAGCAGTCAGAGGCAACTTAGGGTTCGAACCACCGACCTGCGGGTTGGTGGACGACCCACTCGACATCCTGAGCCACAGTCGCCCATTGTATTAGAAAATGAAACATTATTTTCAATTTTCTGACGGGATTATATTTCTTTTTTGGGGGGTTTTCTATCAGGTATTAATTTCATCTGGTCCAGGCCTATGTATTATTTCCTTTAATTGACGGAGAAAGGTCCATTTCACATCAGCTGGGGCTTCATGTGAGCTAAGAAAAGGCTTAAACCGTCACTCCGGTCGCTCCTAATGAGGAGCTGTGACTCACGGCGACGCACAAGATGACGGAATGAAGGAACCGACAGCATGTGGGAGATAAGGGCTCGTGGCGTACGCTATTTGTAACATGCAGCAGCTACATTTGATGAGTGACATTGAGTGAGAGGAAACCCTCCTGGTAATCTTAACATTTCACAGAGCAAATCTCGATACGTGTCCTCCCCATATCTTAACAGAGAAAATCGTCAGACTCAGCTGTCCAGGCCGTGGCCCGCCCTTCATTCATCTTCACTGTTTTCTTTGCTTAAACGTCATTCTTTTTCTAATTCATTTCGTGATGTTAACAACAGCAACCTGTGCGATGGTAAGGCATCTTTCTAGACATATCTCTTTCGCAATTCATCAGTCTTTTGCGTTTTTGCTCTTTTTGCCTTTCTCTAATTTTATTCCATATCATATCTCCATCCTCCTTCTCACTGTGGTGTCAAAAATACCTTCATCATCATCTGTAATTCAAGAGGTATAAAGACAACTTCTGACGTTAAATTCTACACATAATAACAATGAGAATCCTCGTAAAAGTACTACAAAATCTGCTTAAGACTACGGCACACGCAATTTGTACCTAGTTTTGCTCCTATGGAGACTTTACTGACACAGAAAACTATCGTCACTATCACTGACTTAGACTTCACGAGCCGTTTGGAAAAGATTTCTCTGCTGAGAGCCACTTCCTGAACGCGGCGCTCACGGGAAATAGAGAGACAATTGCGCGCGTTTGTGCAAAGAGCGAAGGGCAATCATAAGATTGAGAATATAAATATCCACATTTAAATGTTATAAAATGGCACTCGTGATTGATTGCAACCTTTTTAAAAATTGGACAAAAAAGAACAACGGCATAATTACAGCATGGCATCCTCCCGCGGGAGATTATCGGGTGATTATCCCGCTCGATTACAGCCAATCACAGACAACTTGCATTGTAACAGGGAGGCCCTGTGCAAGCACCACCTGCGCACATAAAAGCACCACACTTGCCACTGTATTTTGTTTCAGCCGTTTTCCTCCACGACACAGCCGAGAATGTCACTGCAAATTAACTGTCTGGTTTTTTTTTTTATTTTGGGACAAAGGGGGAGGGGATGGGGTTGGCTGGGCACAGAGGAAAACCCTTTGGTAAATACAGCTTCAGTCTGCACTTTTGTCCTTCCCAAGGTGAGAGCATCGGCATTTGTGCTCCAGGGGGCAGAGGAGGCGTCCGCGTGATTGGCCGATGCTGCCAGACGCAGGTGGTGGATGCGCACTGGGTCCGTCGTGCATCATGGAGACACAGTCATTTCCCGGAACGCACAGGCTTTCGCACACTCACACATGCACACAGTAAAGTCACTCAAAGTGCTGCGCTGCACTGCACAAGCTATTTGGACGATTTGGTGTCTGAGTATTTGTTTTATGCTGCCATGCTCTTTCACTCCTTCTAATCAGTTTTAAGATTGAGATTTGAAATAACCTAATCAAATACAATGCACTGGCTAGTTTTGCCCTAGCAAGAGACCACAGTCTTATCTACTGTTGTGATGGCTACGAGCAGGGCTGGACTGGCCATCTGGCATTCCGGGCATTTTCCCGGTTGGCCGACGCACTTTTGGGCCGAATGGCCGATATAATTTACAGGCCTTTTTTTCCTTTTCTTTTTTTTTGGGCCGCGCCGGCCCATAAAGAACTGACAGCGTCCCATTGGCTTATGTTCTTTATTGGCACTGGCCTGACCCAATCAAATCCAGGAACCCCCTTCCCCACTCCCGGCCGCAAACTTACGAAGCCGATTGGTCAGGGGATAGGACCTGTACAAAGGGGGTTACGTTACCTTGCGTAAGCATGGACGCCTGGCCAATAAATGCTATTGAAGTCTGACCAATCACGGTGGGTGTGGGCCGCCTGGGCCAAAAGTGCCAGGGCCGATTTTTTTCTCCCAGTCCAGCCCTGGCTATGAGCCTTTAGCAGTTTCACCACATCCACCATCTGATAGTTTAAATCACTCCTCTAGGTCCAAACCACAACAAGTTTTTGCGACAGAACTCGCTTTTTCCTATATATCCTTTTTTTTAATTTTCCCTTTCTGACATCATTGATCATCTCACGACCCCCTCTGATATATCGTGTGACCCACTGAGAGAACTACTGGACTACATTGTTAAAACTAGCTCCAAATCAACCAGCTACAACAATGCTACTGATGCATTGACGCATGAAACGACATTCTAATAATGTCATTATGATACATAACAGTTTAATTAATGCTTAATATGTTGTACTTTTACATCGACAGTATTGTGATTGGTGGACTTATTGCACTGGAATATTGTTACATCATTGTATTTGTACTTAAGCAAACTGACTTCTTATTTTACATTTTTGCACAGGCCCACATGTTTTTGCCCGCAAAAATTCACAATTGCTTGCACCCAGTGAATAAAAATCAAAGGAAAAGTCACATGTTGCAGGTTCCAGAGGATTTAGAGCTTTTTTTTATTTTTTGTCGCAGTTCAGTTTTTACATGATGTCACCCAGAGTTGTCAGCAGCTGTCCGTCATTTTGCCGTAGGAGCTGTCACATTAAAAGACAACACTCACATATTGTTCAGAACAAATTGGAGGAATAGATGAGCATTTCTAAACAAAATGAAAAATAAAAATGTTCTCATGCAGTTCATTTGTTGGCCTTACATGTTACAGACGGTGTACATTAAAACCTTCATCATTGAAATCAATCCACTTTTGTTGCCCGTGTGTCGATTGTTGTGCGAGCGCGAGGGGAAACACAATAATCCATTTGGTAACGGAGACTGACTGGTAAACTGACAGGCGACAACAAATGTTTTTTTGTGAATGGCACCGTCACGCGGCCTCCACAGTAAAAACGTAGATATTTAACATTTGACATTTATAATGGCGCAAGAGGGAGGGTCTGGGCTGGGACGTCTGCTGGGACAAAAGCCACAAGGAAATGCCTTCAGAGGATTTAAACACATTTTGAGATGACAGTGAAGCCTTTTTAAAGGTGCACGCCACTGAATTAATAGGCAGTTATGATTGTTCTATGTGGTCTTTCCCAGACAAAAACCAGACAAGCGGAGTCGCTCCCGAGTTTTGGATAAAATCACAACTCCATTTGCAAAAGTTGACAATGACAATGAAAGATTAAGGGAATTGACTCTTTGTACTTTCTAGTTACTCATCCTCCTAAAAAACTACAACAACTGGACTTAAGCTTGGTGTGAGATCTTGTTCCACAGCTCCAGGCTGAAACTCGGTGAATATTCCCCACCCCAGATATTTTCATCTGTGACAACAGGATTGTTGTCTACATTCTTATATATCACATTCGTTATCCTGTCCCGTCGGAGTTACCGCAAACAACTTGTTTTTTATTGAGGTGACATTTCTAAACCTGTGGTGGAGATTTACAGTGTGTTTCCAGTTTTTGTTTTCTGCACAGGGGTTACTTGCTGTTCCTTTTCTTCTCTTGGAAGAAGTCGTTGCAGGCTACGGTCAGGGCGGCCACCAGCACCACAAACTCGTTGAAATCCACCTCGTTGTCTTTGTTGGAGTCCAGGTCGTTCATGATCTTCTCCACCAGCAGTGGATCCTTTTGAGACTGAATGACAAAACAGAAAAAAAGGAATATTTATCCAGCAAACTAGCGATGTGATGGACAATTTTACAGTTGACTCCCTGTAACAAATACTAGTTGTGCATTCCGTAGCAAAAGTTTCAGTCCGTCCACGCAGGATGAGCAACACCCATGTGGTCGCTCGACTGTTCCCGGATTGACTCAAAGCAAAACCTTCCATCTGTGTCCCGAGGGGAGCGGAGGGATGTTGCTGTTAAATGACCCGTGGAGCCGCTGCTCCCCCCGCAAGACATTTATCGCTTTGGTCATTTCCACCCGGCAGTGTGATCTTCGTGTTATGGCACTTATTAGTCAAAGTCAAAGGGTAGAAATGAACATTCAGTCCACACTGAAGGCAAACTCAGGTGGGATTCATTGCATTAGACTAATACCACTTGAGTAGCAATGTGTTTTTATGGAGTTTACATTTTCAATGGTCCAAAAAATTCATTCAGCTATATTTGAGCAGAAAATGTGTGAATAAGGTCAAATCAAAACAATAGAATATAAAAATACCCAAGAGGACTCATGTACAATCTTCTTTTTTTATGTCACAGGATGTTTTGTCCTTTCGGGCTAAACTCTGTTTCACAAATGTCTGCATGAACTAAAATGGAATGAGATACAGTAGAGGAAAAAAAATATATATAAATGGCTCAAATGAAGTTAAGTGAAAAGCAGAAATACGACTTAATTCAATCAGTGAATTGACAATCAAGTCAACTGACCTTAATTTGGATGTTTTGTCCATTTGAGCTAAAAACAGTTTCACGAATGGCAACACAAATTAAATTGAACTAAACAAAAATGCACTAAAAACTCAACTTGACTTCAATGTTTTGCTCCACATTGTTCCACGCGGTCAAATGGTGGCATTAAATAAAATGAAACGAGATTGGTAAAAAATACAATTAAAGTAGGAAAATGTAACTGTGCCAAATAGGATTTGAATAAAAACAACATAACTAAAATTACAACTTGTCGTCTCTGTGTTTACCGTTTTGTGGCAATAGAGGTCAATGGGCTTTAAATGGTGTATTTAGCTGTAAAGGTTTACTCAAACTGTAAAGTAACTTTCTGTTGGCACGCACACTTAATGAGGTCCTGAAGGTAACGCTTGTCATATTGTTTCAAATGACATTGAAATACATGTCTTATAAAACATTAGAACGATTGAACAAGTAGTACTACAATAAACCATTCTATTTGGAAAAAACTAAGAAACTAAGGGACTCCAGACAAGGCTGTTCTTTACATCTTACCTTTACTACCGTGTCGGTCTGGGGAGCACCTTTTTAATATCATACTTCTCAGCACTAAAATAAACTGAACTTAAATATGCAGTCATCTGCTCTCAGTGGAAGGAAACCAAGGGTGAATGTCAGTCTCGCTGGGGCTGCGTCTCTTGTCAGAGGTGACTATAGCCCACAGGGATGTGATGACATCATGGAGGTGTCTATATTTGGAGGCGATATGGGCCGCTGATGATGATGATGATGATGATGATGATGATGATGGCGATGATGATTATGTGCGAGCACCTGAGGCCTCCCGCCCGCATGAGGGAGGACAAGACGTGAATAGGAAAAAACTATATCTGAGGGCATCGAAGGTTTCAGGCCTCCGCCGGTTTGTGTGACGCGTTGGTCTCAATCATCTGAAATCGCGGGATTGCACACTCGGCTATCGCTCAGACTCAGGGGCCGAGGCTTATTGCAAACGCCCTTATCTCTCCCTTTTTTATTTCCCCACAGTGTTATGGTGTGAGAGCCGACAGCAGCTACACTTTGACAGCAGGATAGCAATCGATGCGAAACCTGTTTCCCTCGGACAAGGTCAACAAAAAAAACTAAAAAGAAAAACCCTCTTTAAAACAGGGTTATCTATAATTCAACTTTTTATGCCGGCGAGGCAACAGCCGAGCATCATCCCAAATGGCGACAATACTTAATTATTTAATTACCATGATTAACAGTGGTCATGTCACGTCAACCGAGCCAGTACAGGAAGATGTACAGGTCTGGTGCACCAACATATTTCCAGGAATCAAGAGAACCCGAGGACCTCCAATGGGCTCTGCTGCATTATGAAATAATGTTGAAATGTATATACTTTACCGTGAGGAAGTCAGTGAGCTCACTGTTCAAAAGTTGCTTCAGCTCGCCCTTGTTGAGCTTGAACTTGTCCCCGTCATTTCCGGAGTAGTTGTAGAAAACGGCTATCAGTGCATCCATCGCACCCTCGAGCTGGCTCGGCATTTCTGCTGGGAGGATTTCCGAATAGAAAAACTCTTGCCGCTTCCTGAAGAGGAGAACATGTTTTTCACATATTGCACGTGTAATTGAATCAAACAAACATTGCATCCACACGGCGGTGAGAAGCAGGCTCGTTGTTTGTCGGTGGGAGAGGGGTCCTTACCTGGTTAGAGTCCTGTACGAAAATGCGACGGGAGACGCTGCGGAACAGCTCGTTTATTAGGAAGTGAGCATCCTCTGTCTCTGTGGCGATTAATTAGTTCCACAGGTGAGACGCCCATGGTAACTGTCTTTCCTCTCCAGGAAATAAGGCCGTTAAGTGAAAAACAAAACATGTACCAGTGTCACCCCTGGAGGCCCCGCGGGGATTCATCAAGCCCGATGTTTCTATGGCCCCAGTGTGTCCTTGACTCCACAGCCTTATTTGGAGGACGTTTTTGGTTAATGAGAGGGAAGCGGAGAGATTAACCCGAGTCAATGTGATGTTTTCTGCACAGGGGATACGACAGGTTTCCATTTTTGTTGTACTCAAATCACTGTAGGCTACTATAATAAAAGTACCTTTATTGCGTGTTTTCATATTTTCAATATTAAACCAAGACTGTTCATCAACATTACATTAGATTGCATTCATCTAGCAGAAGCTTTTGTCCAAAGCGACTTACAATAGGTGAATTCAACCAGGAAGATGTGACCCTAAAGTACAAGAGTCAATAGAGTACATAAACATTTATCAAATAGGCAAAAACAGCCTGAAGCTCCAATTTTTTTTAATAATAATTTTTTAAAAATTTCAGGGAGTAAGGTGCAGTCTGAACATTAACCGAGTGCTGTGAGAGCCTGAAAATAACCATTAAAAAAAGTATTTTCAAATGAAAATGAGTTGATTTGCAAGAGAACTTGGTAGAGAAAAACAAATGAAACACAATTGTCTTTGAACAAATGTCCTTATCGACTTAAAAGACGCAAAAATAAATTGATTTGAACTTGAGGTCTGCTCCAGCTCTCAGTTTGTTCAAAGTAAGGCTGAAGGGGTTTTCTGTTCATGACCGTCCTTTATTTTATCGAATTTGGGATTGTTTATGCCTCCTCCGTCTTATTGAATCTTGGCTCTGGGTTTTTTTTCTCCCATTTATTTCTCTTGTGTTGCGTTTGCTGTATGAATAGCATTTTTGAATTGCCCTCTTGTGATGTTGTGTTGAAATTACATTTACCCTAAAATGTATATGCTGTAGCAAGTATTTAATAATAATTAGGAGACAGGCACCCCGCTTCTATGTCATCGTAAGTGTATCATCCTATTTACTTGGTGTTGCTTTACATATGCTTTACAGCCGAGGAAAAGAATTGATAAATAGGTGTTTTGGATTTGTTAACATGTTCCTGCCCGTCATATAGCAGCATGCTTCCTCTCATAAACATGACAACCCCCCCCCCCCCCCCCCCCCCCCACCACCACCACCCTCTGTCATTATATCAGACCTGACAGAGGAGAATAATACTATTCAGCTCGTAGGCCCCAAAGACAACACCTGAGGGATGTTAGTTGTCAGGTGTGCCCGCGACTTTTCTTCCACCCGCAGCCACTGCCACGGAGAGAAAAGAACTTTCCATTTATTAAGGTGATGAAACAGTTTCCCCTCACAGCGGCTAAAAATAAATGTTGTGCAGGGAGGTGTCGTGAAACCGCGGACACAAAGGGACACAAAGGGACACAAAGGGACACAAAGGGACACAAAGGGACACTGCTTCAGATAGAGAAATGTTTTAGAATTATTTCGATACAACAGAATCCAAAATTGCTGAGCTCTTTTTGTTTTCAGTGCATGTCTGGTACAGAATGCCAGATGACATCATATTCAGTAGCAAAAGTATACAGTAAAAAAAAACAAAAAAAAACAGAAAGTTCATTATAGTATTAAAAGGTTGTGTTGTGATTTGTGCTGTCATTTCTTTAAACTTTCAATCGAAGAAGGAAGTTTTGTTTCTTGCTTCTGGTAGTATCCGTCTCATGGATGCATGGCTACCCTCTAGGGTTAAACAGGTGCACTGCATAGAGCTCCATCCATCCCCCTTTATCCTTTAAGGGTCGCGGGTCCCAGCTGACATTGGGCGAGGTCGCCAGCGTTATCGCATGGCCCACATATAGAGACAAACAACCATTCACGCTCACGTTCACACCCATGGTTAATTTAGAATCTCCAGTTAACCTAACCGCAATATGCATGTCCTTTGGACAGTGGTGAGTAAAAACCACGCGGACACGGGGAGAACATGCGAACTCCACATAGCACCCCCTGGTGGGTCTGAACCAAGGTGCGAACACAGACTCTTCTTGCTGCGAGGCGACAGTATTAAAACCACTACACCTCTGTGCAGCCCCATAGAATAGAGCTCCACAATAAATTTCACGGAGACATAGTAATATGATGAGAGCCACAAGGCTCCTCGCCATCATTTCTTATTGATTAAGTTGAATGCCCTGTGTCGGAAAAAAAGAAAACCCTCAAAAAACATCAGTTACACTTGGTTCGTGTGTCCGTTACAAGAGATGTTAAAGCCCTGCGCGTCGTCTTTCAGGTGATGAAAAACTGTGCCTCCTATACCGTACCTGCCTGACAGATGATGTGTCATGTTGTATTTCGTTCATGCGGCCTCAGGTCCTCCGCAGTGTCTTCAATGTCACTACACAGGCAATAGGAGATTCATTGTTTGGTATCCAAGCTTTTAAACAACGTGCTGCAATACAGAAAAGGTAACTGAGTTAAATATATATATAGATTGCTGCTTTGGTCTGAAATTATGGCTATTGAATATATGGATCTTAAATGAAAAGTATGAACACGCACTCATGCGCACTTTGTGTCTGATCAATTCCCGTCGTATATTTCTGCCATTGGATTATTACTAATAATCGAGCTTTTGAATTTTAAGATGATTGTCTGTTCTGTTTTGCTTCTTTAATACTTTAACTGTGACTGACTGCTTTTCCTCAGCGATAACTCAAAGTGCCGTTCCTTCATCGGCTTCATGGAAGCCATGAGTTTCTCCACTGCTGAGGGCGGCTGAAGGAACATCTTGTATTGTTTGTCCGACTATTCTTTTTCGCGCTGACCCTTCCATTGCATAAGAGTTGAGCGTGAATGTAAAACCTGCTGCCCCTTGTTTTGCGCTCGATCAAAACCCACCTGTTGACATACATTATTTACACATACACTCATACTTTGATACTAGGTCTTCCTCGGTTTTGCTTTCTTCGTCTTCTTCACATCGTCATTCCATTTGTGCTGTGTTTGGTGAAACTTTTCCACCTGTTCCCAGGGGGGATTCTTTTCGAGGAAGAGCTTTGGCAACTCTTCATTCTAATCCCAATTGCCCCCTTTTTAGCATTTTCGATTAGTATACAAACAGTTCATGAATTACTTATAGCATATTAATCGCGCGTGTCAAAACTATTAGAGCGCATACCTGCGACAAAACAGTCTCCTTAAGTCCAGTCAAGTCGCACCAAAATTGCACACGCACAAAGATATCATTCCCCTAGATATGTATTTTTTTTTCATCAGCATCCATGAATTCTTTCCTGGACAAATTGGTCCAAAAATGTCGCAATGTTAAAGAAAAGAAAGTGGTTTGCCCATGTATACAAGTCTCATAACACACACACACACACAACCAGGATTTTGTTTTTGTGAGTAATATTACATCATGAGCACAATACCAGCTGCGCTATGCTGTGTTTACTGTCAATTGACTGTTCCTGCACACAAATACATTCACCGACCACTATCGTGTTCTCGTCGTAACTTACATTATTGTGTGTTTGAACACCATTATTAAGGGTTATGAATGGTAAACATGGATGAGTTACAAGTAAAGTGAAGGGACAAGCCTTGGTGTGAGGTGTTGGCGTGGCTGTGCTCACCCTGTCAGGCTCGGTGTCAATAGCCGCTGGGGGGATTTCGCACTGTCTTTACTTCAGAAACAAACAGTTTTACCCTCTGAAACGCAGATGCCCCTCGGCATCGGCCTCTATTCCCTCAGTCTTTGTTCTGCTGCTACCACAGAGGCAGAGGCTGATGGGGATGCAATGTAATTGGCACACAAATGAACCGCTGCGTGTTTTCGGTGTCTTCCCCCCCGCTACACACCAGATTCCTTCCGTTCCCCAGCATTAAACCATCTCAGTGTGGTTCCCTCCAGAACCAAGGGGTGGCCTGACGAGGCGGGCGTCTCACACCTTGTCACTTTCTCCTCAGACACCTTTGTGATGCGGTGAGCTCCACTTCTCATTTCTTTTTGCAACACTCGGGTGTCAAGTGGTAACACAAAATCGAGACTCGGCCTGCGATTTGCCCGCGTCTACTCAAGATCACTGAGGCACTGAAGCTGCTTCTTCTTATCGTTTTTGACAATGTGCCAACAGCCGCTACAGTAATTTCCGGAGAGGGTTTCTGTTTGTTGGATCTTTTGGTTGAGTCAGACAGTGGCCAGATCTTTTGCCCTGGAGCTAATTCTTATTTTTGACTTCTGTAGCTGTCACAGTTTTTCCTCCGGGCTTGACGTGATACCAAGGTCCCGCAGGAAACAATGAGACAGAGGCCACTGTCATGAGTGCAGTGTTCACTACTGTATGTCGTCAGTGAACAAATGTATTTTGAATCGCTGTCTCTTTACATATTTCAATGAATGGGCTGCACCTTTTGTTGCCGATGACGTGGCTGAGAATTTAAACAGACATGATTATCATCAGTGCAGGAAAACCAGGTTGCTTGTGAAAAGTATGTATGGTTTAAACTAGATTCCTCTGCGCAGTCTGAGGCGCAGCAACAGGGCAGGCAGGACACTCCAACGTCACCCCGGACCAGCTGTCCGGATTGCAGGACAGAGTTTCATCTGCTGTAGTGTTGACCCAATATCTCATTCACGTAACCAAACACTGCCAAACTGCTTCCCATGCGTCACTCATCCCTCGGTTGAATGAGCTGACCAAACGCTGCTGTCTCCTGACTTTTGAGTCCTTCTGTAAAGAAAGAAAAAGAACATCTAAGTGAGTTAGGAAGCTGGCAAACCTATTGCCCCATGCATTCAGTATTTTATCAGTGTATCTTTGGCGATGACTTGCCTTTTATTGCCCTCTGTTGGCTGATCAGAGGTATCAGAAAGTGACCTGATGCTACTCTGTTCATTGAGCAGGCTGTGCACTTTTTGTGTTTCCTGCAGTGCGTTGTTTACTAATTTTTTTTTTCTTTTTTGTTTCTATTATATATTAGAGTTATAAAGGGTCACTAATATCGAGAGTGATATTTGTTCCTTCCCATATATGCCTGTAAAGTTAAAATACAATCCTATTTATCATTAATATATGTCTTTCTCAAGTGGAAGACAATCATAATTTCCACGGCAACGGGGTTTGCATGAATTCATAAACTAAATTTTAATTAAATTAAATTAAACATGGTTTCTACGAAATCGTTTACTGATTGCATGTGCCATATTTACTGTGTATTGTATTGTTGGTATGATGTTGCTATATCATTAATATTGTGACTAGACTTTGGTAACTGTGCAACAGGAGCGTTAGAGGCATAGGTGTCATTAACGCTGGCGACTCTGGGGGCCCACCACTTTTTGAAAATGGCCAATTTTGTCCCCAACACTTTTTTAAAGTATAATTTGTTAAAATTGTTCTGAAAAATAGCGTGCACGAAGTAATGTTATAAATGAGAACAATTTGAGAGAGGTTTATTTGCTTATGAGAACGTGTACAATTTCAGGAACAGTTTGTCCGTTCACACTTTGTGGGTGTATTTCTGGGGACCCAAGTGGTGCAATTTTAATATTAGGAAACTTTGAATAGAAAATAGAAAAGCAAACATCGCTCCCACTTTGCATCAATAGTGCACAGGCACTGCACTATTTGTCAAAAAAAGTAATTAGCCTACCGATTCTTAAATGACTCAAAAACATACCCAGTCATAATCTTGCCCAAGGCACCATAAAGTCTCAGGCCCTGGGTGTTGATATTGTCTTGAAGGTTATGATTAGGCTTATGTTTGTCCCGTCTCCTGTCACGCGTCAATTAAATATGGGTAAAATAACTGGTTCTATGTTGTAAGTCTGCATACTGAGTGACGAAATCAGTGTGAAGATCAGGAAAAACATTAGCTAGCGTCTTACTGTAGAGTGCACGGTGTCGCATTGATATATTATTATAACCTCCGCTCTCGGCAGAATTATTGGGTCACACCATGGAAACAAGAGCTGCGCCAGCTCAGTTTCCAAAAATGAATTCTTTCCTGTAAACAAGCTCAGACTGAGCAATAGGCCAACAGCGATCCAGCATCAGAAAGGAAGTGCTTTTCAATTCATGTCTCATTTGACAGCTTGCGTATGATTAATTACTCTACTGGGCCTATTTTGTGTGTGTGTGTGTGTGTGCGAGCGAGATAGAAACATTGACAGGCGGATTGCTAGCATGTAGGGAGGGACTATATTGCTTGCTATATATGTATCTCTGTATACATACATATGTAAGTATATACATATTACTGCTGTCGTATAGTTGATGTTTATCCTGTTAATGTTATCAACTATAAGATCTGCCATTCCTCGCGTTTTGTGACTCAGTCAAATGCACAAGTAAACGGAAGCTTTCTCTCCATGATTTGGGTCAAAGATGAGAGCGGCTGTGGCCTGGCTCCTGAGTCCTGGCTGTGGTCCTTGAGCCATGAAAAAAGAGCCTTTACAGAGCGCCTTCTTTTGAAATTCAGAGCGGGTGGATTGGGAGGCGTGGAGGTGGGGCTAGACTATACATAAGAGGCTAAGACAGCCCTCCAGTCCAATTTGGCACGACATCACCAGACAATTTGCTTTTGCTCAACCTATACAAGGAAGCTGATTGGATCTCTCCGTTCGTTTAGTCTCTCTTTATCCTCACCCGGGGCTTGTGAGAAAAGAATCCACTTGTATCGGCCCCTCTTTTTGGAAGAGAAACGCTGCGTTAGTGATGAGCACAGGCAGGTTACTCAGCACTGAGGCTTTATCCTGCATGTCGAATGTGGACAACGTGACTGGGGGCCAGTCCCACTTGGTTCTGCAGCCTGTCTGGGACTACCTCCACCAGAACCACCACGGCCTCCTGAGGAGCCCCCTCTTCCCCGTGTTCCTCTCCGTCACCACCTACTTCTTCCTGGTTGGCCTTTACACCGTGTTGGACCTGCTGGCTCCCACCTGGCCCTGCATCAACCGCTACAGGCTCCATCGTGACAGACCAGTCACGTTGCCCAATATCTGGACTACCCTGGGTGTCACCATCTACAACCACCTGCTTTATATATTTCCTGCTGCGGTTGCCCAGTGGCTGTGGAGGCCGCCCACCCCGCTGCCCCGTGAAGCTCCCACCCTCTGGAGCTTCTTCCTCGGCATCCTGGGCTGCATGGTCATCTTCGACTTCCAGTATTACCTGTGGCATCTGCTGCACCATCGAATTCCCTGGCTGTACCGCACCTTCCATGCTGTGCACCACCAATACAACGAGCCTTTCAGCCTGGTTACCCAGTACCTGTCTGGATGGGAGCTGTTCAGTGTGGGGTTTTGGGCCACGGTAGACCCCATCCTGCTCCAGTGCCACTGCCTCACCACATGGGGCTTCATGGTCTTCAACGTCTACGTCTCAACTGAGGACCACTGCGGCTACAACTTCCCGTGGGCCATGCACAACCTGGTGCCCTTTGGCCTCTGGGGCGGTGTACCCAAGCATGACGCTCACCACCAGCGTCCCAACACTAACTTTGCCCCATTCTTTTCTCACTGGGACTGGCTGGGGGGCACCAACTCGGTGCCAACTCCCCCCAGCCACTCGGCCACTGGAGAGCCAGACGAACTGAAGGGGAGAAAAGACTACAGAACTTGAATTAATGTCTCATTGACGCTGCCTCTCTTTTACTCAGTCCGTCCCTTTTGTACCTGCACTTTACCAACAAGCTTGTGTTTTTTTTCTTCTTCTCCCTAGACCACTTTCTCTCTTCCCCATCTCCCTGCATTTCTTTCTCCTTTTTCCTTCTCTTCTTTCTCTTTGGTACTATAAAATTCCCTCTACCTATTTCACCAATGCTCTCTAACAGAACATGGATATTCTTCACAGTTTAGGTTGATTATCACTCTAACATTTTCTGGTAAGTTGTTGAGAGGAATTATTCTTAGAGTTTTTATCAAGCACTGTTGTACTATGTACATTTAGCTCTTAGTCACAGAGAGTTTTGCATTCACGTTAATATATTGTTATTTTTTGTCTCTGTGGTATCCTCAGGTCGTGTAACATGTTTTTGAGCTTCCCGGACAAATAAAAGTTAAAGATAAAACTACTTATTTGACGTTTGTTCTGTTATACATCGCTGAGTAGCTCTAATTGGGAATTTGCTGACGGCCGACTGTGTGATCTGTCAGGGAGATTACGCACGTACACTCTCCCTCTCTCCCTCCTCAGCGCCGACCCTCTCGCTCACACGCATGAATGGCGTTCTTTTAGCTGCATCCCAGTATGATGCGTGGCCGCAATACTAATCCATCATCCCAGCTTTCAGACAAAATGCTCTTACCGGAGGAGTTCTTCATTAAACTCCCCAGAAAGACGCGTTTGTGATGCAAAGTCTTCGATGCTGAAAATGTGACAGTGTTATTCTTTGGAAGACTTTCCTATGCTCAGTATATTTCTGAACTTTTTTCGCCCGGTGGCGATGCACCAGGAGTCCAGGAGTCTTGGTCGAAAAACCAAAGGAGACAGGGTGTTTGCCGTCAAGGCGACTGGACTCGAGGACAACCTGCCAGAGGAGATCAGACTTGTAAAGTCGGTTCCCTGTTCTCTTATTGGGACACGTTTTGTAATTTTTCTTTGACAGATTTAGCGCAAAAAAACCCCGCAGACTTTTCACATTGTACTGTATCTTATTATATTACAGGGGAAATGCAGTGAGTATAGGTCAGCGATCTCTTCTCGAGTTATTCACCAGGTGGAGATACTTGCAGTCTTGTGTGTTTCGGCGTGTCTCTGCTTCACGAGGGAATTGACTGTTGCAACAGGTTGTTTATCTAAGCAACACTGGATTCAAAAGCCTCAAGCATAACTGACCGTGTCAGTTAAAATTACAGATCCCTCCAAGTTAGAAATAAATCCACAAAGTTAGTCTGTATTGTGTGCAAGTTGTTTCTTTTTTTTATTATCTTAAATTCATTAAAAGATGGTGAAACGTTTGATTTCCAGAACAACAGTGGTTTGTTCTGCCACCAACCTAGAAAAAAAGATTCACCCGTGCGTAAGAAAAATAATTAAATAATAAAATACTTGATGCTCTGAAAAAAAAAAAAAGCAGTTGCATTGAATCACCAGTATAAACTCTCAGTGGGTCTTTATTTTCTTGTATTCTTCTACCTGACCACATTCCAGTCTCGTGGTCACATGATTGATGCAATTTACGAGTTCCTATAGAACATACCGTAAATTTTGCCACACAGAAATGTGCAATACAAACCACCACTTGTTGTGTGCAACTACAGCAGCAACTTCAAGCTGCAGTTGTAAAACCACAACATGTTAGTTTTTTTTACACTTTGACTTTTGTATCAAGGCCATAAAGTTATGAGTAGGGAGCTTTGGAGGTGCTGGGGCGGGCATTTTGTTACCTTTGGACAGAGACAGTCTATCTGTTCAGCCCATTTCAATGCAGTCTCCGTGCTAAGTTAAGCCAACTTGCTACTCGTGGCTGTTTTCGGACATGAGCACATGAATGTGTGGAAAATTGATTTCAGATATATGCACTATTATGTACTAAGGTAATCTGCCTTCTCATTGCTGCACAATCATAAACACCGCTGCCATAAATGGCACTTCCTGGCATAGCCAAGCCCCGGAGCATAAAATGGTTTCACAACTTCTACAAATTACAATGTTGACTTTCCCCCTTCTATTTTTTTCTTCGTGAAATTGTCAGATCTTTAATCCTTTTCCTTTATCCTGTGTTTATTTTATTTTTAGACACAAGTGATTTATGACTCACAGTGGAGCTCACAAAAATGTTTGAAAGGCTCGGTGTTAATGTAACATGGCCAGGGAGTGGTCCTGTCCCCAACAACATGCGAAAAGCAGGTATTCTACTCGAGAGTGCTGACAAAAGGTAACATGACACTCAACAGCAATCATTCACCTCTTCAAACCGCCCAGAGCTCTGCCTCAACCAGTCATTAAACAGGACGTTTAATGACTGTCCCCATTCACAATCGGTGTCTGTGTGTCTGTGTGTCTGTGTGTGTACCTGGGGGAGGGTGGTGACTCTTTGGGTGGGGTTGTTGCTTGAAACACGAGTTCACTTGCTCCTTATCTAGAGATTAAAAAGACCAGGACCATTAACTTTAGTTCACAATAGCCCCCGTTGTTGACACTCCATTGTCTTGAAAAAAAAAACAGCTACACGTGACTGTAGACAATGATTGGATGAGCTTCAGATTCAACTTGAAACTAGAAAAGGGGCTGCGTTTTTGCCAGACCAAATCTACTAATCAGGACGGCGAGTCACGTCACAGGTCACCGGCTGAGGTGTATCAAGGAAGAAGAGGTAGGAAGGTGAGTTTGTTTCACTGTGTTACAGGTGAAACGGGGGTTGACACTGAAACCAGTGGGAGGGCAACCTACATACTAGCATGCCTCATCACGTTCGCTGACATTCTTTAACCCCCTCCTCCACTCTGACCCTCTTTCTGTCCGTGTTTGACTCTTTCCTACGGGGAACACAATCATGAGCAACATGCGGACATTCATATATCCTGTGCATGCTGGAAGGATCCCTTCCGACTCTGAAGTCCACCACAGCACATTCCGCAAATTCCTGACATGTCTACGGGGAGCGATACACGACAATGAGCCTCGTCGAGATTCCTCTTGAGCTGCCTGATGGAAATGACGGCAGTGACTCACGCGGCACGGGAACTTTGACCGGTGGCGCAATCGCATTAAGGAGTTTCACAGAAACTGCTGTTGTTTTATCATTTATTTAAGAAACTATGTAACAATGGCACCATTTTCCCCATCGCTTTGAAACTCAATAGTAAAACCAACACTTCAGCAACAAGTGGTTTAAAATGACGAAAAATTTAAAATTGGAAGGTGCCAAATGGGCAGGACAAAACAAAGAACAGGATTGAACATTAAGTACACCTTTTCTCTTGCTGATTTGACTTAAGTTTCACCGACATAACTAATGTCATAACACTCAATGTACTCTCTTGCTCTGTCTGCACACATCACTGCTGTAACTCGTCTTCAGAGCAGTGAAAATCTCAGGGAAAACCTCATTTCTCTGTGCAGCCAAGACGACTAAATGTCAGGCCTCAACCGGCCCTTTCCCTTTAAATATAAGAAGAAAAAAGATGTATTAATGTTTTCACATTTTAAAAACAAACAGTTTTCAAATAGCATTTCATAAAGAAGTCATATAAATCCTTAAATGTATTCTTGTCATCTTCACATTTGGTTAGGAGATGCTTTGAGGTCACCTGGTTTCAACTGTCCGGCCTCGTGTCCATCATTACAGGCCTGTCTCGTGTGTCCCAGCGCCACGCGGCCCGTGTGATGCCCTGCCTTCAGAACGCTAACAGTGCAAGCAGTGGCATGGTGTGTGATATCTCTCCTTTATCTGGCTAACAGGTGCTGCTCTGTGTGTTCCCCGTGTCTGACACGTACGACTTGCTCTTCCTGGAGTATTTCATGGAACTGAATGAAACCCTCATGCGCTCCACAGTCCTGCTGCTGCGGCACAGCAGAGTGTTCTTCACGTGGTTCCTGAAGTCCTCAGACACAAAGTAGTAGATGAACGGGTCCAGGCAGCTGTTGAGGCTGGCCAGGCATAACGTGGAGATGTAGAAGCCATAACCGTTATTCGTCACTCCGTCCTTCAGCAGAGAGTAATGCACCACCAGCATGATGTTACTGGGGATGAAGCACACGAGGAACGTCACCAGGACGGTCGCGATCAACACCACGGCTCTGCGTCGGTTCTTTGCTGCCGAACTTTCCTCCATGCAGTTCCCCAGAGCTCTGAGCAACAGGATGTAGGCAACAACGATCACTATGCACGGGACGAGGAACACGACCATGCCCATGAAGATGAAGTAGTAGTACGGCAGCTGGACAGAGGGGAATGGGTTTTCGGGGTCGTGTATGATGCTGACATCGTGGCAGGTGGTTATGTTGGGATCTTTGAGCTTGGCGGTGTGGTCGTACAGGTACAGCGGGGTGGTGCTGAGCCAGATGAAAGCCCAGACGGCGACACAGACGCCGACGGCCACTTTGTTGTTCTTGCTCTGCTGGGACAGAGGGTGGGCCACGACCCAGTACCTCTGCACGCTGAGGCAGGTGACGAACAGGATGGAGCAGTACATGTTCCCGTAGAAGAAGCTCACGACGACTTTGCACAGCGGCTCCCCGTAGATCCAGTCGTTGCCGTTCAAGTGGTAGGCAATTTTCAGGGGCGTCCAGATGACAAAGAGCAGGTCAGCCAGAGCCAGGTTGGCCATGTAGATCGATGACGGGTGCTTCTTCTTGGTCCTGAAGAGGAACACCCAGATGGCCATGCCGTTCGCAGGAAGCCCCACCACGAGTACGATGATGTAGATGATTGGGAGGAAGACAGTGGTGAGGTTACTCTTCAGCGTCTCTGATGTCGCGGCGTCCACAACGACTTGTGCAGAGTTTCCAGGGTCCACGACACCGATGAAGCCCCGTCCTTTACCTAAGACATAAATAAACAAATTTAAAATTAGTGCTGAAATGATAGGTCAATTTAAAGACTAGTCAATGGAAAGAAACTGTTCAAATAATAAATTACATAGTTTATGTCGTTAAGTAAACATAATGTGTAAGACAGATTTCAGCTTCTCAAAAGTGCTGTTCACATCTGTCTTAAACTAGAAGCAGAGCCAGAGCAAGTTGAAGGTGTGACCTTGGGCTCTGTGACACATTTATTCTCCCCTTTATTCTCTGACATGCTAAATTATTTCATACATCTATACTGCAAATAGTCACTCGTTGCTTTACGCCCTATACCTAAACGAGTTACAGTTGGTGGCGGTCGTTTAGTTTCCTCAGTACAAATTCTAAAAAAGTCAGTTAGGCCTACATTTCCCAGCATGCCCTTCGTTTACTGACTTGACCAGAACCTGCAGGCAAAAGCAACAGCTCCGCCGAGATTAACAATTTAGACCACCTTTCCCAAGACAAACATTCGATGATGAAATGAATGACCAACGTCGACATATCAAAGTCGCTGTCTCGGGACCAAATGCGTCTCATCGGCTCGGGTTCGGGTTCGGGCCAGTCCCGCCTCGACACCGCCGCTACAACAACAACCGCCCCCCGGACCTCACCTGCGCCATCGGAGGCGGAGACGCAGCAGCAGCAGAACACGACCAGGAGCGACGACAGCCGCGTGGAATCCATCTCTCCGTGTGACTCTCGACGACCGCAGCCCCGCTTCTCTTTCCACTGCCGCCTGCGCTCCAGCTACTTCCTAAATGTCGGGACGGCCGCTTGCGCTCCGCGAAGGGGGCGGACGGGAGGACACACCCCGAGACTACCTGTGTGCGCGCACCCGCCCGCCCGCGCGCGCTGACGTCACCGCCTGGCTACCTGGTCACCGACAAAACCAGTCCCAATAAATAAATAGATAATTAAATAAATGATGGGTACAACTTCAGGACAATGGACACAAGTTTGTTTTGAATGAGATATTGCAAAAAAAAAAAATCAATACTACACTTCATTGATTATTTCAAATATCTGACTCGTGTTTATTCAGTTCCCTCCATGTCAAATCTTGCGGCAACAGACAGACATGTGTGTTGAAATGTTTCACAATTTCCTGCGGTAAAAAAAATGCTTCAACATCCAATGTATGCAATAATCATATTTAGTTTAAAATACGCGCGCGCACACACACACCACACAAACCGCGCGCACACACACACCGCGCACACACACACACGCGCGCGCACACACACACACACGCGCGCACACACACACACACACACACTGCTGCGATACCACAGTCTCCCTAGAAGGTTAAAGAGACGATGCTGTTTATTTTTGTGCACAGGAGGAAAAAAATGTCTTGTTTTGTGTCAACAGGACACAACCCAGACACGTTCTGTGGGACAAAGAAAAGGCATCATACTCTCACATGTCAGAGACAGGTATCATCATTTTGTTTGTGTATTTTTGCTTGAAAAATTATTGGAAAAACAAACCTTTTATCATCTTAGAGGAATATGCTGTTGAGGCACTTATTAAGTAATCAGTCCTGTTGCATTTTCAACATTTTATTTGAAAAAAAAAAACCAGTTTGGAACAACCAGCAATATTATATCTAAAAATATGTTAATATTCCATTTAACAAAGTAATAACACTACACATCCTGTGGTCCATATTAACTTTGGCAACTTTAGTCTCTATCGGACTGTTAACGACTATATCCTTTGGATTTAATTTGTATAAAAGACAGCGGATTTTATTGTTTTGAGGTCTGTTTGTTTAAGTTTTTTTTAACCAAACTCTAAAGCTAGTAGACAATTTAATCAATAAAGTTCAAATAAAGTTTTCTTCAGTGCTCGTTTCAGTAAAACCCTTTTTTTGTTTCACAAAAAAGTAATGACATCAATTAATGGTGTTAATTAATAGGCAGCAAAAAGCTTCAGTGACAGAACGCGTTTTAATTACTCTAGTTTAAATAAAGATAAATGTCAAAGTGAGGGAATACAACAAAAAACCTGAACTGACAGCAAGTGTTAAATACTGGCACTGTTTTGAAAATGAGGAACACCCAGCTTGACCTTTCTAACTGCCAATGTTAACAGACCAAATGGTACGAGGACGGGGAGAAATACATAGGGTGGGCAGCTGCTTTTATTGGCACACTTTAAAATGGAGTTATACAAGTAAAATACATTTTTTTACTTAAAAAACATACGAGGTATATACATATGAAAATATTGTATCACGTATCCTACGACATGCTAAATATAGATATAGATATAAAAGCCAAGAATTTGTCTCAATTAAAATACACCATGGACTAAAAGATTTGACACACAATTAAAAGTGCATTCAAAAATGAAGTGGTTTTGTCAAAGATACAAAAATAAAAGTTTTTTACAAAACTGAGGAAACACGACCTGAGACTTCTTCTAGGAGTCATCACCACAGAGGACTCAACACAGATGGAGGACTTGTTGGTTAAATTTAAAAAAAAAATCTATTTCATTTTAGCCTAGAAACCGGTTCACTAGCAATCGGAGCTCTGCGTGTTCCGTGAACTGGACGTGTACGTGTTGCTCTTCCTCGAGTATTTCAGAGCGCTGAAGGAGATCCTCATCCTCTCCACTGTCCTCTCGCTCCGGCAGAGGAACGTGTTCTTCACGTGCTGCCGGAAGTCGTCGGAGATGAAGTAGTACACGAAGGGGTCGAAGCAGCTGTTGAGGCTCGCCAGGCACAGGGTGGTGATGTAGAATCCGTACAGGTTGTTGGTGGCCCCGCCCAACAGGAGGATGTAGTGCACCAGCAACATGATGTTGCTGGGGGCGAAGCACACCAAGAACATGAGCAGCACGGTGACGATCAAGACCACGGCCTTCCGGCGCTTCTTGGCGATGGCGGCGTCCACCATACTGTTCCTGAGGGCCTTGAGCATGAGGACGTAGGAGACGATGCACACGACGGCGGGAGCAACGAAACCCACGATTCCCATTGTCAGGAAGTAGCCCGCTGCTATTTCCTTGTGACTGGGCTTGGTGACGTCGTGGCAGGTGAAGATGTCGAGGTTTGTCACGCGGACCTGCTGGTCGTACAGGTAGAGAGGGATCGTGACAAGCCAGACCAGCACCCAGATCGAGATGGAGACGCAGATAGCCCCACGGTTGCTTCTCTGCTGCAGGGACAGCGGGTTGACCACGGCCCAGTACCGCTGAACACTTATGCAGGTGATGAACAGGATGGAGCAGTACATGTTGCCGTAGAAAAACGCCACCAGCACTTTGCACAAACCCTCCCCGTAGACCCAGTCGTTGCCGTTGAAGTGGTACGCTATTTTCAGCGGCACCCAGATGACGAAGAGCAGGTCAGCCAGAGCCAGGTTGGCCATGTAGATCGACGACGGGTGCTTCTCCTTGGTGCGGAAGAGGAACACCCAGATGGCCAAGGCGTTGGTGGGCAGCCCCACGGCAAACACGACGATGTAGATGACCGGGAGGAAGACGGTGGTGAGGCGACTGCTCAGGACTTCTTTAGCTTGGGAGCTGACCCACACCCCGTCGTTGGTCTCTGTACCAGTGAAGCCTCGATCATCTGCGAGGCCACAACATGCAAAAGTGGCAGAAGCAGAACAGGTTTACGTGCAGGAATGTACACTCCGCTCCTTTCAGCTGAGAGCATTTTAAACCTCTGAGCTCGAGTCTAATGTCTTACAAGAGTCCACGTTACATTATTCCTTATGATCACACCACTTCTGACTTCACCAACCCAGCCTGTAGAGGCATCGGGGCGAACGAACGGGGCCTTCCTATGTATTCCACGCACGCAGTTAAGCGTAAAAATGTTGGTGATTCTGCCTGGGCAGAATCCGAGCGTCAAGTTTACAGCACACGCTCACCTTTCTTCGACAGGGTCGTCGCCAGGCAGCGCAGGAGCAGGAGCAGCTGAAGCCACCGTGTCCGGAAGGCCATGACTGCAGTCGGCGAGGAGGAGGAGATGTGTGGCGAGGCGCTGTGCGTCCGCGGGCGCAGTCCTGTCGCGCTTCTCCTCGTCGCCCGTGTAAACTCGGCGTCCACCCGAGAAACTGGTTTTGACACCTGCGTGATGTCACCGAGTCAGGTGATCGCGCACACCTCACCTACACACACACACACACACACACACACACACACACGGGATCGTCCTTCCGCCTTGCTGATCATGCCGCTGCCGGAATAATAATCCTCACACTTCTTTTCTTCTTCTTCTTCTTCTTCTTCTTCTTCTTCATTTACTTATTTTCGTTTCGTGTTTGATCTGTAATCCCGATGCGTTGTGTTTGCCTATTGAAATATGCGATGAAAGCTTGTACATAAAATACAATATTATGGTGATGACGATAATAAGAAATCTTCCTTCCGCCACGGTTATCCCGGAAACAGAAACGAAGCCCGGTGATATCAGATAACGCTTGATAACGTCTCATTTCTGTCTTATTGGAAGATACTTTTAATCCTAGTAGACTTAAAAACAAACACACAAACAAACAAAAAAAACCACTGGTGTCATTTGATCTATCCTTAAGCTGGTGATTCGGTTTGTGTTTAGACAAACGATCCAACCTCCTGTGAACTGAACAAACATTGAATACATCGACTGATTGATCGAGTAAAACCCATGATGAAAATGACCTGTAGATGCAGCAGTGCAAAGCGGCAGGACCCGGTGCATTTACAGAATAAAAATCACTTCAGCGAACTCTTCACAACTCTGTGCCACACACCGTCAATGCATATGTGTGTGTGTGTGTGTGTGTGTGTGTGTGTGGTGTCACACATCCAACGTCTCCAGTTGCTTCTTTTATTAATGCGCCTTATGCCTGCAGGGGGAAAAAAAAAACCCCACCGTGATCAATAGTGTGAAATGACAGCTTTAATAGGATCCACATTCAGTACTTCCCCTTTCCCACCAGCAGGAGGCAGCATGGAACAGCCTTGGTTGTCTCCAAAACACTTGATCACAATCACAATGATGGTGAGACCAAAAACAGACGCACATGTTTGGACTTGTGTTTTTCTTTACTTATGTTTTTTCAAGTGCATGAAAATGAACTTTTTGGTGACTTTATACAGAAACAAATGCTACCAAAAAAAAAAAACTGACAAAAATAGCAAGTAGTTTCCTTCCATTATATAATGTCTGTTGGCTTAGGGTATAAACTCATAAACTCTAGCAAATACAGTGCAAAAATTAAAGCATTTCATAGTATAAAACGTTCAGCTCAACTGTTTAAAAAAACTAAAGCACATACAGTCGACTAAACTCTACAGATCAGCTCTGTGCTCCATCTATTGACCTTCGCAATAAAGACAAATGTCGACTTCCGAGTCAGTTGAGTCACACCGTCACACCCGCTCAGTGACAGTCTCAGAGCAGCAGCTTCTTGTACTGGCTGTTGAGGTTGGCTTGGGCCATCTTGGTAACTGGAGTGTGTATGGTGGAGCTTTCTGTTCGGCTGGATTTCAGAATTGTTCTGGAGCTCGACCGGCCGGAGTCAGACGACGAATGCCGGATGCTACTGCCGTCGGAAATCTTCTGACACCTCAGCATGCTGGATAGCTCTCTCTGGCACTGGGATGATCCAAAGTAGTAGACCATGGGATCCAGGAGGCAGTTCAGACTGCCCAAACACATGAACACCAGATAGGCCGCGTAGGAGCCATCGGGGGTCTCTTGGATCGTCTTGACCCCTTCGTTGAACTGCAGGTAGTGTGCTAGCAGTAGACAGTTGGTCGGCGTGAAACACAGCACAAATATCACCAGCACCGTTGCAGCCATCACCACTGCCCGTGATCTTCTGCGTGAACGTCCTAGAACGCCGCACGGGACCCGGTTCAGTGACCAGATCACCCGAGTGTAGGACACTGCTGTGATGAGCAGAGGCAGGAAGAAGAAGGAGCAGCAGAGGGTGATGAAGTAGATCTTGTAGTGCCAGATTACCTTGTGCGCAGACTGGACATCGTGGCAAGTGGTGATGTTCAGCTGACTGAGGTGAACAGTCTGGTCGGAGAGGACCAGAGGCACAGTGCCAGCGAAGGATAATATCCACATGGCCACGCAGGCCATGATTGCGTTCCGTGGACTCCTCCAAGACAGGGAGTCGATGGGATAGACTACGGCGAGGAGGCGGTCCACGCTGATGCAAGCTATGAGCAGCACCGAGCAATACATGTTCCAGTAAAAGGCTGCGGTGACCACGCGGCACATGAGCGGGCCGAATATCCAGTCGTTGCCGCCAAAGTGGTAGGAGATCTTGAAGGGGAGCAGCGCGGCAAAGAGCAGATCGGCACAGGCCAGATTCAACATGTAGATTGCTGCCGGCTTCTTGGGCCAGATCCTCAGGGTGAAGGCGACCACCGCGCAGATGTTGATCGGCAGGCTGATGAGGCAGACCAGTGTGTAGAAGGAAGGTATGAGGAGGGTGGACACGGAGCCTGTGAGAAACAGCAGCGCTTCCTCGGAGACTTCCAGCCTGTGGGTGCTGGTTGTGTTGCGCAACCGACCGCTTTTGGACAGATTGGTAACCTCACCGTCTGGATAGACATAATCCATGTCTATTGGTTCAGCAGTGTAGGTCTTGTCAATAAAGACAAAAGTCCGCCCTTGCATGGTACCTGGGGGAAAAGAGAGAATGGTTTGAATCAATAGATTCAATATCTTTTTTTACATTTTCGACAAAAATGCCATTAATTGGCTGTACTGTGATCTGATTTTTTTTTACCATTTTATTTGTCAATTTCCCAAATAACAGGTTTTGCTGCTTTTCTGCGTTTCTACTTTAAACTCCATCGCTCTGGGTTTTAGACATTTTGTGATGTCACCTTGGGCTCTGGAAGCATGTATTAACTAAATTTGAAACCTACAGATTAACTGATAATGAAAACGATCGCTTTTTAGCCTTTTCTTCATTTTCGCCAAGGAACAGATGTTCTCGTATACGTCTGTTGGTCTGTTTGTTTGTTAGCTAATGATTGATTACGCAAAAAAAAGCAGAACCAATTTGCATGAAATTTTGTTGATTCTTCCTTCAGTCATGGCATGACTGATTCAATTTGAATGCCGATCCAGATAAACAGGCAGATCCAGGATTTGTTTTTCACTCTAATTAACATGACATGAAAGGGAGTAAGCCTTGGTGAGGTACAGTATCTGCTCTCCCTTCTTTTCTCAGTTAAATCGTTCGGTCTATGAAATGACCAAATCAAAAGGACAACATCGAACGCTTTGCTCTGAAAGACAAACATTGGACAGGTCTCTGAACTCTACTGGACAGGGAATTCTACTCTCCCAAAAGATGTTTCCTAACGTGATGTTAGTGCAGAGTGCTCTCCGTCTGCTCCATCAGTGTTCTACTGGGTCGAGACCTGTTGACTGGGAAGGCGTATGTTTCCAATAGTATCTTGTGCTCTTCAAACCATTCAGCGACCCCCCCACGACCCCCGTGACCTGTGGGTGCTGGGGCCTTGTCACTCTGGATCGGCACAGGAACGTTTCATCATTGCGTCAAGGTGATCAACAGCGTTGTATTGATTAGCGTTGGCAATTGACCCACAACTCAAATGCATTCTCATTCTTGTCGAAACAATGAACCACTGAACTCGCCAATGGTGCATCCATCTTTGTCATGAGCCCCTCTGAGTTTCTTGGCACCAACGCAGGCGACACTTACGGCTCCTACTGTAACACTGGACACTTGAGCAGTCTTTTGATCGAGGGCGAGGCGCCCTCCTCGGCATTTCAATACACGCCACACAGTTGCATTATGGGATGTTCATTTCCTAACAGTGCCAGGCAGTGCACCTGGGTCTCCATTCATCTATTCAGGTTGTTCCTTTAATTAGTCAACCTCATGAACCAACTAATCTTTTTTTGTCTAGTTATATTAAATCAACACAGTAAATTCGATTGATAATTTCATGCTATGATTTATTAATGTGCAATGTTGCATATTTGTTATCAGACACGTATTAAAAATGCATTTAGAAAAAATAAAAAAAAGGCGTTTGTTTCATTAGAAAGTGACTCAAGTCTTCTTACCGTTCTTGGCCGCAGCCGAGGCCGCACATGCACACACCAGAACCATCAGCAAACCTTTTGGAAACGCTGGAGACATTGTGTTAGTAATATAGGGGGGGCAAAAAAGTATTCAATATCGTTATTCCGCGTGTCAGTTCTCCGCGTGTCTCGCTCCTCTCCCAGGCTCTTTCTGCCTCCGACCGCAGCCAGTGAGCTTCGTTTCCCCCCAGACTCCGCCCCCCCGACCCCGGTACAACCAATCAACACCAGCATTCCTGTCGACTGACGTCACCTTTCCCGTCACACAGCTAATGGTCCCCAACTGAACCTCGACAAAACTTTTTATTAAAGAAAAAGGGAACAATTTCCTGAAAGAAAAAAAAAAGGAAGACAGTCGCAAACATTCAAAATATAATATATGATAAAGTAATACTTTACTTCATGTCAGTGCCAACAGATATATTGCCATGGCTACAGTGACAGCATTCGTCCTTTACAGCAGTGTACGTTAAATCATCACTTCAAATAAAATGTATTATTATTATTATTATTATTAATGTAATCTTTATACTGCGCAACTATATGAACAGCGAGAATGTTTAACTACAATTAAAATTGGGAAGTAAAGGTTTGTTCATGCAGCATTTTTTTAATATGAATGTTACAAAACACATGAGCAAAACTAGTTAATAAAACAAGGGGAAAATATTGAAAGTGTTGTTTTTTTTATTTAATGGTCCAATGATCACACAGTAAGGTGTATAAATGTCCTATGTTTACAGGCAAGGACTCCTCCGTCTCCCATCCCTTTAAGATCAAGCACTGATGCTTTTATTTAACATTTAGCCACTAAAGTTCAGTAATGTACTCAGGGGCTTGCCTTATAGGTTATAATTCATATTCTATATTAAAAATCTGAACTCCACTGGCAGCCAGAGAAGAAGTCCTGTACTGGAGTAATGTGGACCCTGCGCTTTGACTTTATTAGGAGACAGGCCGCAGCATTTATAAGCAGACTACAAGTCCTTGGCTGAAGCAGGAGTAATAATTCCGCAGGGGCACAAACATAAGTAGGGACGTGACTGCACATCTTTATTTGTTTTGTACAAAAACAGTCTTTCATTATACATTTTTTTTCATTTGGAGTACGAGGCCAGATTGCATAGCAGACATCAGGTGTGAACCACAGGGTACACCGACGTCATTTTACATGAATACATTATTTATGGTGTAACCGCCAGTGATGCTTCTGAATTGACGTGGCGTGTGAAAGGTTTTGTGCTATTTTTCTTTCTGTTTTCCAAACTTTGGGAGGCAAACGTTCCACTAAACACATGTACAGGGGTCATAGAGTATGGAATGTGTTTCATAAACATTCCTTCTTTTTTTTTCTTTTTCGCGTAGCAATATCCCCAGAGATTCCTAAGTGTTTCCTCTGTTTGCAAGAGTCAAATAACCCTATCAGATGGAAAGATGGGAGATGGATCAAACAAAGGCACAAAAATGACCGCACTTAGAAAAATTAGTCTGTTTCTTCTTACTCGCTTAATGTGAACTCTAATAGCTCTGATAGCCATTCAGACTCTGATGGCCATGGGAGCCATTCAGGCACTGACATACAGTGTGAGGACAGAGGACAGTACAAAAACGAGAAGGAGATGCGGACAAGAGAAAGTGTGTTTGCTAGAAAGAACGAGAAACGTGCTGGTTACTTTCTCTTTGCAAGACTTTGCGAGCGCTTGATGGGGCCAGGATGGGGCCAGGATGGGGCCAGGACTCATACATACATGGGGCCATGACTCATACATCATGAGCTTTATATCCACCGGGACACAATATCCGAGCTCACAGACAGCCAGACTAAACCTACTTCCTCACAAAAATATCTGTCACCCCGATCCGTTTCTTAACATCAAAACAAAGTTGCATTTGAGATGTATGATCATTTCCTACTGGTCCTTGAGGCCTCCTTATAGGCCGTCCTTGCAATTTAGGGCAATATACTTAATCACTTTCTTGCTCACAGTTAGTTGAGAAAATTGCTTCCGCTCTCAAATCTGAATGCTAAATATAAAGCTGGAGGATGTCAATGTACAAAATAGACTATTATGTCATGGTCAAGGAGGGGCCAGATGACGCAGCATCCGGACTATCACATCCAAGCGGACGGACGCAAACAAACAAACTTTGACTCACAAAGTGAATTTTGTAAATTTTCTTTTTTCTTTTTCAACAGTTGGTTGTGGAGGGGCCTGTGTGATTGTGTGGACAGTGAAAATGAATAAACTAAACTAAGGTGTAGTTGCTCTTTGATGAGATCGGTCTCATTCTTATTGAACTCTAAAATGTCAGGGTACTCTGAATGGTCTAATGTAATAGGCGATAACAAAGCAAGCTGCGAACACAACGCTGACATGTGAATGGGAATTATTCGGGTCTATGTTGACCGCTAACCTTGCCTGTAAAGTGCTGGGCAAAGTAAAGTGTACAGTCAGTTTAAGGAGTATGCCTGCCTGATAGAGCGAAACATCTCCGCCGTGGGCGTGAACCAAAACAACAAAATGGTGGGACAGAAAAGCCAAAAGCAACAATCAGAGAGATGAGTGATAAGGCTTTATTAGTTCATCACTATGACGGACCCCTTCACAACAACAAGTAGCCATGTGTTTCTCTTATTAATATAAAAAAAAACACTGATTACAGACATTTCCAAATTTGACATTGGAAGAAAATGCAGCTGGTCAATGGTATCCAGTGCTGAGGTCATGTTGCTCCTGCAGCCTGCTGTGTCTGGGGCGTTCCCTAAACTAACAGAGGCTCATTCCTGCTCGCAGTATTAGGCAGGATGCAGACTGTGGGAGATTAAGTCCAGAGTGAAGCTACTGGCACAGTTCCATCCTGTTGTTTTCTGCGTCCACTTTGGCCCACTTAATCATTCCCTGAGCATCGGCCTTGGTGAAAGGGACATACGAAAAAACAAAGAGGTCGACAATGAGAATTGGACGGAGGATATTATGCTCAGTTTAGACATGTTGTGTAGAGACCGTATCTCTGCGTTGGCCACAAAGTGTCTTTTGTTGTTAAAATCTGTTAAATCAACAGTCAGTGACATAATAGCCTGCGTATAATTAATTCTTGAGAAAAAAAGGAGACAGAGGTAGACTGACCTGCCTCCCACACCCCGATCTCAGATTTCATCCTCTGGTATGATTCAGACGTGCGGATGTGAAAACCAACACCAGCAGTTGGACATAAAGTAGGATGCAATTGCGTGCATCTAAGACGGAATAATTGAAAAAAATATTACTAAAGAGGAAATTCGTCACGGTCCGTGATTTACTCACAATCAACTGTGAAAACTCTGCAGCTATATAAAGTAAGCATTAGCAGAACAACGGTGGTGTTGCTGAATTGTCTGCACAAGACAATTCTGCCATTTTTAGTCATCGTGTGTGCAGAGTTGCCAGGTTCGTGTGATTGCTTTAAAAAGCAGGCAACTTTGATAGAAGGTGAAAGCGAGTGAGATATGGTGGACTCTGACGGCATGATCTTCTGCTTACATTTCGTTATCTTACTTCACTGACCCCCAACAATGGTCGTCCTGGATAACCTGGACTAGGAAGCTGGTTATCAGCTGTCTCAGTTAACTTTTCATATCCAGGTACGAGTGTGTTCAAGGTGAAGAGGCATCAACATCCTCCGAATCATGAATTAAGTATCTAAATATAATATGAGAATAAAACGAAACGCTGATACGTGCAGGTCAATTTGGTCACAGCTACAGACAAAAGTGACATTTAACTCAATGTAAACACGAACACATGACTAGAATAGAAAAGAAATATTAGAAATCATTTAACAATTGAAGGGGTGTTGTTTTCGAAAACCCGGATTTTTTTCCATACTGGCTGATTTTTACAGAAAGTGTGTCGCTTTAGAATCGATTCCTGCCCCTTTTAAGTCAGACTATAGATATACGGTGACATCCTCTTCAACTTCAACTTCACCTTTTTTTATTGTCATTCTGCAACATGAAACATGAAAGAATGAAGGGCAGTACTAAGGTCTCCGTCATGAATAGCAACGCAAGTACTCAAACATCCACAGGAATAAGCACGTATTAAAACATATAACCAATAAAAAAACAAAAAGGCATTAAATAGGCGGCATACGGTGCGGTAGCAGCATCAAGAAAAAGTAAAAGCAGTAGTCCGTAGTTCTGAGGATTTTGCATTGGCAGTGTGGGGCAGTTCATGACAGCATCTGAGAAGGAACTGTTCTTTCTGCCAGCGTGCAGCTAAAGCGTGCCACACGGTGGTGCAGGAAGTCAGTGTGCTCTCTAACACACCTCTAAAATGAGCTGAGGATGTTGGAGCGCAGTGTCCCCAGGAAACACGTGCGTCGACGGGCCTCGTCGACGACGCTCGAGGTGCTATAACGCCAGGTGAAGGCCTCGGCGAGGTGCACCCCGAGGTATGTGAAGCGGGGGCACCATCGCCACAGCTGCTCCGCGGTTGTGGGGAGGAAAGGGGGCAGTGCCGGTCCTCCACAACCGTGCCTTTGGTCCCTCCTGCCTGTCCGCCGACCCGTTACCGTTGGTGATAAGTCCCACCACTGCCGGGTGGTTTTGAAAGCGAGCTCTGCAGTCACGTGTGAGATGTGTGAAGAGCAGCAGGCTGAAGGACACAGCCTCGGCGGGGGAGCCAGTGTTCAGGATGATGGATGGTGATGTGGTGTCGTTGATTCTAACCGACTGTGGCCTGTTAGTCCAAAAGTCCAATGTCCAGTTGCATAGATGGGGGAGTTCCGAGACTTGACAGTTGCTTTTCGCCTGCGCTTGCGGGCTGATTGTTTGACCGAAGGCGGAACCAGTGAATCGAAAAAGAGCAGCCTCGCGCAGGAATCCCGTTTTTTTCCCCAGACGCGTGAGGGCCTGATGGATCCCAGCAGAGACAGTGTACGAATAAGAGTGAAAACCTTCAACACTGTCAGAGAGTTCAAAAAAAAAATATATATATATATCTCTATTTCACCTGTCGTTCAATTTGTTGTAAACTTACCAAAACCAAGTCTAGTCTAAACCCTTATGTGCTGTCTGAGAAAAAAGACTCGTGACTGCAGGACAGACGGCAAAGTCTCCACCGAGCACTGCAGCAGGCCGTCCTTCAAATTGGACTTCCGCCACCTACTGTATGTCTGCACTCAGAATTATGCCCTGACAAAGTCCTGCCTCGTGTTCTTTCTCGCGTGTTTTAATGGCCTCGCTGGACACTCCTACACAACCTTCTCCTTTTCCAAATCTCTCCCACCATTTGCCACAGCCCGGTTGAGACCTCCTCTGGCCTCCCGAGATCAACCTGGCGCTGTCCTCTCTCGTACTGCTCATTTGCATTTGTATGCTTCTTCCTTAAATGCTTCCGCTTCTGCTTCCTTTAATCCAGCAGAAGCTACAGACCTCGTGACCTGCTGAAACCAGAACTGAGAAACATATTTGTGATTTGACTGGTGAAGAACCCTGACTATCTGTCATTCTGTCTCTCCTCCCTGTTTGTGCACCGAAAACCCCCTCTGTCAAAGACGATGACCTTCACTCTACTGTGACTGGATGAACGACGCTGAAAAGTTCACCTCCTGATTAAAGACAGGTTGCTGTATTACTCACGAACCCTGAGCAGAGTTTGTCCTCAGTCGATACCATCTCCCACAGAGGATCAGCCCCAATATCCCTACTTGTATGTGATACTTGCCTTAATGCTGCACCACCACAGCATCCAGCCTCATGACAGGATGTGGATTAAATCATGTATGATGAAAACTACAAAAACTAATGCTGCTGTTTCATTGCACAAATTGCTATTCATGCATTGTGTATGTTACATTAAGTAGCTGTTATTCCAGTCCTTATCTACAGAGGTCCGACAAAGTCAATTCAGCATTTGGGACGGAATAATATCTCCTTTTTTTTGGGGGGGGGGGCCTCCTCTTGCTGTACTCTCAGGATGTTGACTTTTACATTCTTGATAAAATGTACAAAAAGCAGGGGAATGGAATCACCCTGGAATAATAATAATAACTATCGCCCTCTTGTGGGGAAAGTAGCTTTCCTTTCCGGCATTTTTCAGTCGAGGATAAAGGCCATTTATGGTCTTCTGGAGTCATTCAACAAACCTCAAAAGGTTATGTGTACATTGTAGAGACACCGTGACCCCTGAGTAAATATAACTTTTTTTCAGTTCGTACTGGACTCAATGGTGCAACCAGGCTGTTATAATAATAATTCACATCATTTATCTCAGGTGTTTGCAGTTGCATCAAAATAAGCCTCCTCGCACGTTTTCATCGGACCCCACCAACAGAATTCAGAGAAATAAGAAACAGAAAGCAGCGGCCTATTCTAGGATATGAAGTTACTTTGGGGCTACAGGAAACAGATGTCTGCTGCGGATGCGCAGCTCGTCTTTGAGAGAGTTAAACAAAAAGGAAGGAGGTGCATCATGCTTCTGATCTAAAAGACCTGAAGTACTGAATCATTTCGCAGCAAATGGAAGTTGCTCCCATTTGTGGCTTTTGTGTGCGTCCGTTGATCAATGTTGCGTTAAAAGCATGTTTTTAAAAGGGTACCAATGTTTTTTTGTGCTGAACATGCAGACCCATGAGGGATGGGAGCCTGACCATATTTGTTCCTTACAGTAAACAAAACCTCCGCGACCTTTCGCTGCAAGTATGAAAACAAGATGTTTATGTTTTGTCCGTGACGATGGCGAACTGCAGTGTGGAGCGGACGCGCCGCCCTGTTCTCAGTTTGAAGTCATGCGTGGTGCTTTCCTGCTGCACGTCAGCGAGCGCGTCAGAGGCGGGGAATGGATGCACAAATAGAATCCATCTGCGAGGTGTCTGCATGTGGCACGTCTGAGGTCAGACAGATGCTGTTGCTGGAAGCGTCTCTCCTCGTCTGACACAAACAGATCGGAGGGGAGCAAGACACAGGTCACATCTGCTGATCAGTTGGGCGCTGAGGTTCGGGTAATAGAAGACAAACATTCAACTTGTACTTCAAACTGGGTGTGTCCAGAAGAATATGACCAAAATTCAAGCTGATGAAGTCTCCAGCAATTAAGAAAGTGAAATGGAAAAGAAAAAACAACTGTAGAAAACCTGAATTGAAGATGTCATAAAAGACAATGCCCCTGCAGTTATAGACACATGCAAAAAAGAAAAATATGACTGCACATATGACTCATCCATTTGTCACTTTGTGTATGTGATACTTTCTAACGCTATCGGCCAACTGAAGCATGAGTACACAACTTATATGGAAAATAATCCAGAAAGATTTTTCAAGGAGACCAGAAGTGAAGACTAAACAAAAACTGCTCATGTTCAGACAAGCTTATCATCTTCAGTCAGACGCTTCCTTGCTCGACCAGTGGCCTCTTTCCGTGTATTACCTCATCCCCACGTCCCCCTTGGGATCATGATGCCGGAGCAAAAAAGGACCTATGAAGCTTCCAGATGTGCCTCAAGTGTGAGGCCGCAAAAATGGACGACGGTGTCGACTTCTTTTTCCATTAGTTTGCCACATGACACCCTGGGGGTTGAATATTTCAGTTAAGAAAACCAGGTATGAAAACTGTCTGGAGACGTTGTTATAGACGTTGCAAAATGGTGTGCATCCTTTTTTAAATTCAAGCCTGCCGAAGGGAGCGAATGACGAGGAAAGTACACAGCAGATAAAACGGAACAGTGTGGCTCAGCACTGTCGCCTTTGCATCTCATGAAAGCAGAGGACAGCCGGAGAGAGTGAGAGAGGTTCTTCAAGTTCACGCCGTGCATGTTAAAACAATAAAATCTACTCTCATGTTTCCTCTTTTTCCTCCCCTCACGCTCAGTTGGTTGGGGGGAGGTGTTTTGGACTTGAGCACACCCACAGAGTGGAGGCAGGCAGAGCTGACACAGCGCTGGAATGAGGAGAAGCGAGCTGTGCGTCTGTGTTTGCGCGTGTGACATTTGCAACGGAGCGCTGTTCGGCGATAACAAAAGATGGGGAGACTTGTATTTCTTATCCTTTTCCTTCTGTGCATAAGTGGTGCACTTCAAAAAAAGGGTAAGCGATGCTCATTGAAGTTGGGCTTAAGAAAAACGCCTTCTCTACTGGCACGATTTCTTTCAGAATGTTGTTAACCACATACTGTATGCTTTCGCATCACTTCATATGTCTTCGGTGAAAGAATTGAAACTGGGGCTGGGTTGATCTGTATGCTGATGTGGAAACTTGAAAAGCACGCGGCAACTTGCCGGCTGTTGCTCACCAAGTAGAGCAGCATTGTGACACAAGACGGTTCAGAGCCGAAGGGATCGGTCAACGACTTAGAATAGTAAAGCATCAGGGGAAAAAAACGACTTGGATACTCAATCAATCTTGTTTTTTTTTTCCTTGCTGCATTTCACTGAAAGGACTAGTTGATTAATCTAAGAACAAAACAGAAAATAATAATAATGCTGCTTGTTTAGCCAGCATGCTTTAAAGTACAATGAATGAGTTATCGTTAACTTTTTTTGTGTGTGTTCTTGTTTTGGTCGCAGGGAAACAGAGGATACAAGTGCAGGAGAACAGATCTGAGTTTGCTGCTCCTGTGCCCAGAACATTTACAGGGGAACTAGTCATCCAGACAAACGCCTTTGTCCTAAATGGGACTGGAGCTCCCATTTCAAATCATTCCCATCCGGCACTGAAGTCACTTAGCAACAGCACAACGGGGTACCTCGGCGGCGCTCTCAGCACCCGGGTCATCCCCGTCATTTACATGTTGGCGGTTGCTGTCGGCATCCCGGCCAACCTCGCCATCTTGTGCACGCTGGCCTCTAAAGTGAGGAAGGTGTCCTCCGCCATCCTGTACTGCAGCCTGGCTGTCTCCGACCTCCTCCTGCTCCTCTCCCTCTTCTTCAAGGCTCACTACCACTTCCGTGGTAACCACTGGGCCCTCGGAGAGGCTGCCTGTCGAGTGGTCACGGCCTGTTTCTATGGCAACCTCTACTGCTCGGCCCAGACGCTGGCCTGCATCAGCATCAAGCGCTACCTGGCTGTGGTGCACCCGTTCGAGTACAAATCCCTCCCCAAGCGGATGTGCACCGCCTGGGTCACGCTGGCCGTGTGGGCGCTGTTTGGAGCCGCTGTTGTCCCCGAGCTCCTCGTCCAGCAGAGCTACCTGCTCCCCGAGCTGGGCCACATCACCTGCCATGACGTATTGCCCCTGGACAATGACTCCCACACCTTCCTGATCTACTACAACCTGATCCTGACCGTCTTCGGCCTCCTGCTTCCACTGGTGACCACTGTTGTGTGCTACGCCCGAATCGTCTGTGAGCTCAACAAGTCACACCACGACTGGGCGATGTACATCAAGGCCAGCTCACTGGTGTTTGTCATCTTCCTTGTGTGCTTTGTCCCCGCTGGAGTCCTGCACTTCCTCCATTATGTGCAACTGTTTGTGACCAGAACGGGGAGTCTGTACGCGTACTTCAACGTGGCGGTGTGCTTGTGCTGCCTCCACGCCTGCCTGGACCCTTTCCTCTTCCTCTTGATGTCCAAGTCTACGGGCTCCAGCCGGTACCTCCGGGGCTTCAATGGCAAGACCCTGAGCATATCCGTCTAAAAGACACCCACTGTACATGTCTTTTGAGTTATTCGCTGTAAGTGATGTGGAGGGAACTGCTGTCTGTGGCTGGAATCCAAAAGGAAAGCAAAAGGACCTCCACTGCATCGAGTAAACGAAAGGTGGACCTGACTCTTGTTCTTTCACCTGGATGCATTGTTCCTGTACATAGATTTCAGGTTTTGTTTGTGAGTTTCTGTGACAGAGGGAATGGGCACACAGATGGAAAATATGATATGAACGACATAATATATATAACACATGAAAGTTGAATTTTTTTATGGTTTCACAAAACTGTTTTATATTTTCATTCTGTAGAAATTGGAGGGAAATCCTGTGTCCTGTGGGGAGTACTTAGAGTAAGCTTGAAATCTATTACTGACCATGAACAATGTGAAACAGAAAATGAGCCTCCATAACCTTTGCTTATTGCTGCAATCATGTGCAGAGCTATTATGTCGGTTCATTAACCTTAAATATGATATTTTGGATCTTTATTTTAATAACTTTAATGTTTTGCAGTGTCTTAGATATGTCTTGAGTTGGACTCATTTTAATCCCTGTTCCATACTATGGTGTGAGACAGCTGTCAAAGCTGTATCTGTAATTCAATTATTCATATTCATAATGTAAACAATTCGTGTGTAAAAAAAAGTTGTTGCACACAGAATTCTGCTGTCATATCCGTGAGTCTGTGAAATTGGGTTTGGGTTAGGATTGGTTTTATGAGTATGGATCAAAAAGCTGTGAGTGCAAAGTCTTGTCAATACAACTCAAATACATCTTTTTGACAGCTGTCTTACACTATATATGTTCCTACAGTGTACTGCTTCACAAAACAGTTTGGGATATAATGTATATGTTTCCGTCTCCGGAGCTTTTCGTTATCTTATCACATGAACTCACGAAGCTCATCAACCTCAATTACGCCTTTCTAACTCAGTTGGTATTTCCTTCCTGGCATGTGACAAGATTTAGGTTGACACGCACCCACCCAGACTCGTCATTTTCTGCAGATCACATCATTTAGGCAGATTTGGACCGGCTCTGTTGTTCTGAGTTACTTTGACTCTGGGGACGACACTTCGCTCAGAGCAGGGAGGTCGAGGTTGCGTTTGGTTTGAACAACCCATGGGCACAACACTTTTCAACACTTCAGGGTGGTTTCCCTTGAAGACCTGAGCTGTCTAAAACATGGACCAATATGTAATCAGTGTTTTGAAATTTATTTCACTTTCTCGACACAATTTGATGATAGTATACATATCTGTCATCTTGGTTGATTTCACCTTGACCCCTGACCCATTAATATATATATATATATATATATATATATATATATATATATATATATGCTGACAGTACGACTCGTAACTATTATTTTTTTTCACAGTTTCACAGTTGCCCCCCCCCCCGTGGCATATAAAGTAAACTCAAATTAATCTTAGTGACCTTTGCACCCAGAGAGAATAAAAAAAAAACACGAACACTGCAGGATATCATTACGTTATTCAGACACTAGTCATAAAAGGATCCATAACAGTGTCTGACTAAGCCAGAAAAAACTGACACACAGAGGAGCCTGTCCTTGATCACTTTCCTTAGATGGTGCCATCTGCTGGTGTAAGCGGCTGCAGCCACGTTCTCGACGCTGAACACACTCAAGAAAAGCCCCCGCAGCTGTTGAAATGAAACTCTTTATTCAATATGCAGACACCAGAGGAATCCACCTTGACATTGCGTTCACTTGCACCTTTTCTTATCAAAATAAATCATATCGGGGACAGGTAATTGTTCTTACACACACCTCCGCGTTTTGTTTCGACACCGGAGGTTTTCAAACCTGACAGTCACAACATCGGCATTTCCATTCCATACTCCAGTGACTTGAATCCAAGAGATTGATCCAATTAGGAACCTAGAAGCGGATTTGGCCCCCCCCACCCCCGGCTACATGACGTCATCTCACCACGAGCATGCCCTTTCACAACGACCTGGAAGTCAAGTCAATTACAACAAACACCTGTCCACAGCAAATCTGACAACACATTATACATTCACCTTTGACCCCAGCCCCCCCCCCCCCGGGAATCACGCGTCCGCTTCCTTCAGCAGAAGACACCGAAACGGAAAAGAGCACACACACGACAGAGGGACTTTGGTAACAAACATGCAGGATTTCTTCTTGGGAACGGTGACGTGTGGTGACTTTGTTCCGCGCGGCTGGTGGCGCTCGGAGGAGGGGCGCAGTGCGGACGGGCAGACGGACAAAGCATCAGACAAAATCATCCGGGAACCAGCTTTGGGGTTGCGTTTCAGTCCGGAACTCAATTAAGACCTTGAAAGGAATTGTTAAAAGTCAACTGTAGTCCGTTTTCCATTGTAAGAGATACGACACGGGCAACAGAACATCACATATGTTGACACTCATCATCACCAGAAAAAGAAAAAGAAAGAAAATGAGAGAAACAGTACTGTGCACTTGTAGTGATCGGTTTTCGTATGATTAAAATAGCCTGGAGGAGAACATATTACAGATTTGACAAATTGCCAGATGCAGTTTAAAACGAATGTGACAGCAAGCGATCCCTTCATCTAAATCACACGTCTTTCCAGAAATCTTTTTTTTTAGCACAAGGAGACAGTCGCTCAACACAGCTGTCGACCGTGCTCCGTGGATTATCACATTGTTTCTAGAAAGGCACATAGCTGTTGAATCTTTCTGTGACGTTCGCGGCACGGCTCGGAGGTCGCTGTCGGCCGGCCCCACTGCTCCGGGAGCTTACTGTAATCAACTGCAGTCATCCTTTACATTTGGATTCAACACCATCATCGGGTCAACATTTTAGTTTGCCCAGACTAACATCAATCCCCATCGTTATCATCGTGTACTTCGTGTTTAGCGCCAATTAGCAAATATTTCCACGGTGAGACCAAAAGATAAGAAGATTAACATGGTGAACTCGCCAGACGAATTCTGGCAGCTCATTTCAAATTTTCTCTGGCAGAATACACATTTTGAGTATTAGTCTGGCTAACGGTAAACATCAAACCTGCTAAATATCTGCACGTTGGCATGCCGGCATGAGCATTTAGCTTTGCATTATAGCACCACTACAACAACTTCTGTCTCCATTGAGGTGAACTAAAAGGCTGTGGGGGGTTTATTAATGAAGGCCTGGCCTTGGTCTTATTCACATATCATTTTGTAGTGCTGAACAAACAATTTTGTATTCACTTCCATTGTATTGATGGCTAAAATCTCCCTATCTGCATGACTAGGAAGTGTGTGTGTGTGTGTGTGGGTTTTAGTTTTTTTAGATTTGGGTGAACTTACCCTTTATGCATGGCTTTTTAATTTCACTTGGTCATGTGGCGCAAATTCGCCCCCCAAAGATTTCAGTTACTTGTTGTGAAAAAATAACCTGGAAAACAAGAAAACTTGTCTTTCTATATATGTGATGCTCACTGTGCCTTATAAGGGTTTGTCTGGAATCACACACACACACACACACACACACACACACACTGCAGTATCAATGCATGAGAGACAGAAAAAAAAGAGCAGAGCAGAGCAGCAGAGCTTCCAGCAAGGTTTGGAAGGAGAGACGAGCTCGATGGTTGGAGAGAGGCACGACATTTGAGAAAAGGCCTTTGAGTTTCAGAGGGAGCAGCAGCAAGGCAGGAGGAGGTGAACACACAGAGGACACGAGGACAAGGCAGGTCGAGCGACACCGTGACGAAGCCATGACAGCGAGACAGAGAGAGAGAGAGAGAGAGAGAGGGAGAGAGGGAGGAAAAAAACACAGGGAGAGGAGCAGGTTTTTTTATAACAGCGGAGGTTTCCTACAGTATAAATTCTTCTCGACAGATCCGATGACAGCGGAGAGCAAAGCCCTTCATGGTGAGCTCGGCGCCACGAGACGAACACAACACAGACACGAGAGAAGGAGAGAGGAAGCATTCGGACAAAAAGGGTTTCCAATCTCAAAAGTGTCTCTCGCTGTAAAAAGCAGAAAATGTAAACTTCTTTTCTCTTTAGAAATGTAGCTGCGGAAGTTGCCGGTTTTGACTAAACTACTACATCTTTATTTATAGATTTTCTTTTTTTTAATTCTATGGCCTTTTCATTCTTGCACACTGCGGCAAAAAGGCTTGAACTTCCTCAACCATGTGGTGGAATACTGATCACAAGGTCAGAAACTGGTAAAGCAACAAGTAACGTACCTAAAATGCTGATCAAGTAAATTCAGTAAAGTAACACATAATCACAAATACTCAGCTGGTCCAAAATGAATGGTTCTTAAAGGTGTCGTTCAGCGTTTCCGTTGAACCATTCACTTTCTTGCTGAGTTACAGGACGAATGATACCACGGCTGTACTGTAAATATGAAGCAATTGGAGCCAGCAGCCAGTTAGCTTAGCTTAGCATAAAGACTGGAAGCAGATGGAACAGTTAGCCTGGCCAAGTCCACCTCCCAGCACCTGTGACGCTCACTGAGTAACATGTTATTATCTTGTTTGTTTAATTTGCACACATGCACAGGAAAAAACTCCAATGTAAAAAACAACAAGTCGTGGTTTTATCCTACGTCACAACCTGCATCACATTTTCTTTAGGATGAGACAAAAAGTGTTAATTAGCGAGTTGCTTTTGTTGTGGCTACTGCACCTTGAGACGGAGCCGGGCTTGCGTTTACAATATTTTCCAGTCTTTATGCTACACTAACAGACACACTGAGCTGGTAGCCTTCAATAAGCACATTGCCCAAAAGGTCAAACTATTCCTTTAATCTGAGTGCGAGGTGAGCAGGGGTGTGGTTATTGGAGGTCCAAGCCTTCTTCGCGGCTTTGACACGCGCGTTTTTTTGTGTGCGTCGCGTGTGTGAAACGGCCCGTTGGGGATATTGAGCTGCTGATATACAGAGTTTTTAATAACCACAAATAATTCTTCTAACTTTTTAACCCAGAATCCCTGCGCGAATCCCCCAGGGCTTTGGCAACCGCCGCCTGGCGCCACATAGATTTGCAACCTTTGATTTGCCGTCGTCAAACTCGGTATATCCACAGCTCTGTGTTAGGTTCAACCGCATTTCATGATCCTCATTTACCAGGTATTTTACTCGGACATAGCAGAATAAGGAGTCACTGTCCTGTTTTTGAGAGATGGCGGACGCAGGAACATTGTTTGTCAAAGAACAAATACAAGGGTGATTACAGCTACCGCTTGTTTTAGTGTTATTCAAATGAGCCTGACTGTGGTCCACAAACAAATTATTCAGTGAACCGAGCGAATACCTGGTAAACAGCGTACAGTTCTGTGTGGGGCGTTACATGAGCACATTGGCACGCGTGTCTGGCAGCCGCAGCCCCACCAGGCCGCCGCCAACCAACACAGCCGATGCCAGCAGGATGGGGATCGCCTTGGTGATGCCGACCAGCGAGCCAAAGATCAGGTTGCCCAGCACCGCTGCCAGCTTGCACATGGCATTACAGAAGCCAAATCCTGTGCCCCTGCAAGCAAGGAGACAAGGAGGCAAACGTGTACAGTATGTTTGTGTCATTTCATTGTTATACAGTACAAAATATTTTTTTTTCCCCTAGAAGACTTGGAGTATTATGATATTATAATTTGGTATTATTATTATTATTATTACTATTATAATAATTATGATATAAAAAACAGCTGAACGTTACTCCGACTTTTTGACTCTGACATTTCCAATGGTCACCCACAACTGGCTGCTGAAAAAATATGAGGCGAGGAATTGGCAATGCAGTAGCAGTCCTTGTTTCGACTGCGTGTGATGGGGTCTGGCTCTTACACAGAGGACGTGTGAGCCTACTTTTTTTTTCTTTTTTAAACCAAAGAAATTAGGGATGAACATTGTCAACAGGTGCGAACGGTAATGGAATCATATGAGGAAAGCGTCACCTATAAACATCAGAGCTTTCATGACAGTGACACGGCATCGGAACAGGGTTCCCCCAATCGAAAGCTTCCTTTGCGGGAGTTTTCTCTTCCTCTTATCTGATGCACCTTTGTACAACATTGTTAAAGGAGAGATATTATGCTTTTTCAGTTTTGTTATCTAGTGTTTTATATAGGTTTTTTTTGTGTGTGTCACTTCCCACACGCGCTTAGAAGCCTCTGACCAATCACAACAGAGTGGGCCCACTGGCCAATCAGAGGAGACTGCTTTAAAAAGACCCAGCGTTTCAGACAACGGCTGAAAAGAGGAGCTGCAGGAATGGACAGTATGAGGACACTGATGTAATAACCTAAAATGAAATTCTGAGAAAAACAATTGCAATGATAAAATCTGAACGAAAAGGCAGAGTAAAGCCCAAAGTGGCGTTCAGCCTTCCGACATAAGGATGTTATTCTGAAAACATTAAGACAGCAGCGCTCACCTCCTGTCTGTTGGATACAGCTCAGCGGTGACCACATCCAGGGAGTTCCAGGCAGAGATGCTGAGGCCGTTGTAGAGACAGAGCATGAAGATCATCATGGACTCGCTGGTGCCAAACCAGAGGAAGAAGCAGCTGATGCCCGACAGCACCATCGAGCCCCCTACGGAACGCAACACATCTTTCACACCTCGGACACAGCCTCATTTACGTCACTAGGTGTCACTGCAGGTACAGTACAAAGGCCAACGCCGCAGGACATTTTGCAAACAGCTGTTATCGTTCCCGACCCAAAGAAAAAAAAACCCAGATCATGCTTTGTCATACCTAACATGCTGAGGCGCCCTATCTTATCCATGAGGAGCGCAGAGACGATGTTTCCGGGCAGCACGGCCAGCGTTCCCAGGAAGTTGACAAAGTAGACCCAGTAGGCGCTGTAATCGTCCTCAAAGGTCATCTGACAACCTGTCTTGTTGTGGTGGAAGGAGCTGTTGACCACCCGGGAGTTCGTTAGTTTGGCATCGTCAATATCTGCAAACGTGAGAGGCGAGAAAAACAAGTCTTTCACACTGCGTTGGGATAATGGACGGAGGTGAGCTGGTGTCTGCCGGGCACCGGGCGTCTGAAGGAGCTCAATTCTCTGTCTCCTGGCTGTTGCTGATTCAATTTACAGTAGGAACTTGATGATTTGAATGGTTTTTAACTCGTGTTATTAGTGTTCTGTTGATGGTTTTAGACTTCAGGTTCAGGTTGCCCGTTTATCCAGCATTGCACCGCTGGATAAGCAAGGCTAAAAGGGACAACTGCCCTGAGGTTTATGTGATATTTGTCTACAGTTTTATCATCAATGTGAACACGTGCACATCTTCTTCGCATCGTGATCAACGTGCTGAGTCTGTACAGTTTTGGTTTTTTTGCTGTTTCCCGAAGACTCGCAACACTGTGCAATGTTTTTTGAAGGATTCCTTACTTAATTACATTCGGAGAAAGTATACATTCTAAAGCCAATCAAGTTTGATTGAATCCGGTTCGTACTTTTTTCCTACCCCTGGGAGATATCGTGTCTGTTATGAGTTTGTACAAATTGGTACAGATGCAGCCTGTGTTGTAGTATTCCAGTCCAACTCAAGTCCCAATTCTCAGGACTCGTGACTCATCTTGATGATGACCGGGACTTGGACTTGGTCTCGAGCACTGACTCTATCAAGAATCGTACGTCGGAGACACTGAAACATTATTCAGTGTCATGCGATGGCAGGCACGTATGTTCACCGGCCTACATGCGGGTTCTCGTGCATATGGTCAGTTAAGTCAGGCGGTTGGCGCTGAGGGTAGCCCCAAAGCTGTACACTTTGCCTCTCGTGGATTTCACCTGAAAATTCAAACCTTGATGACTCGAACTGAACCCAGACTGTATTCGCTGGTGGGCCGAAACTCGAACTAGGTGCTCAGACTCGAGATTTGGTGATTGGATCCCGGGCAATAATCCGGATCCGACAGACACGTGAGGTTTTCTTGGGACTTGGCTGAAATATGCGCCACTGTCGTTCTACGTGGAGTGGAGTAAAGATGATTTAAAAAATGTGGGGCGGTTTTGGAAAACAGAATTTTTTGTTTATCAAACTGTTCCTTTCGGGTCTAATTAAATGTGATTCATAAACATAACCCATCTTAACTGTATGTATAGGGAAGTCATGTAAAATACTAATACTCTGTATAGTTTATTGTGAGTCCCTCCCTAAATAGAAAATGGCGTATTAATACACTGCAGCAGCTGTATCAATAGGAAAACATCCCCTGCCCCTCAGCTCTGCTTCTCATGAAACACTCCCCTCTCATTTCGTCTCTCCTCATTTCTCTTCATCCTCTCTACAAAACACGTTGCTGGGGGCAAAGAGACTTCATTTCCCATGGGGCGTCACCAGAACCCTAACGGTGCGCTCCCTGTTTCCGTGTTCAGCGCCTTCCCCGAGTGCTGGAGGGAACAGTTTCTCCACCCGTCGCTCCCACGTGGTCTGACTCAGCTCCTGTTCTCTCGGAGCATTCTAGACGCCTCCGCTGCCTTTCCCCCGTTCTCCCTGCGCGTGGACGGCGGTGGACCGCACTCCGCTGTCAGAGCCATGGCTTGGCAAAGGTGTGCACGCCATGTTTCAGACGCTGCTCGCAGACGTCTTTATCGACACAGCAACAGAACAGGCTGCGATGAATTATTCAGGAGCGAGGAAAGCTCCCTGCAGGAAGTTAACACTCCCCGGTGTCCTGAATTCTACAGCAAGCATCTAAAACGACAGAGGAAAAACACTCCTTTGTGCGGTTAGAAAATGCTCCCCAGCCCAGCCCGGCTCGGTGTCTTTGTTAACACGGGTCACCTGAATTCAGAGAGGCAATCTGCGCGGGGGCATGGGGGTCAAGCAGTAATTTAGTGACACAAAGCAAAGCCATAAACACTCAAACCCTTTCTTTCTTCTCCAAAACCAGAAGCTTGGACATTAGACCCAAGATGAACTGTCTGAAAGAGACAGACGGGCTGGCTGAGACTTATGTGCGGCGGTATAATGGGATTTTTCCAGCAGCCGGCGGGCGCCGCGGGCGTGAGCGGGCCCCACACTCACCCGTGTTGTAGAAGAAGTCGTCCACGAAGGTGCAGTTTTTGAAGAAGGATCCGACCGAGGAGACATCTTCAAAGTAGCAGTTGAGGAAGGACGAGTCGATGAACGTGACCGCCTTGAACTTCATGCCGATAAACCTAGGATAAGGTGGACGCAAAGCGCGGGGGGGGGGGAACAAAAACGAAAAGACAGATCAACCAGTGACGCAAGATTAACAGGGACGGGGCCCTCACAGGAACTGTGTTGAGAAAAGAAAAAAATGTTAAAAAAAAGACGCTGAAGTACAAATGAGGAGAACTCAACTTGAGTACAAGGTAAACTACTTTATATTTGTTACTTTTCACAGGGAAATGAAAAGTAACGATTCATCATTTTATTACATTTATCTGACTTCTGTAGTTACTAAGTCACCTACAGATTGTGTTGAAAGAAAACCTGATCTTACAAAATATGATGCATGGTATGCATCACATGGTATTTTAGGTATATAAAACAGCAATTGCATGAAAAGTAAAAATTCTAATGCAGGGCTTCTACTTGTATCTGAGAACCTCTTCACCAGGCATGTCCGGCCTTTAGCATGTCTAATATGAAATGCCTGCTGCGCACAGTATCATGATATTGGCCTTGAAATGTATCTCTTAATAAAAGTGCATTCTGGTCTCCGGTGGGTATTTGGAAAAGAACAACAGCAGCATATCGACGGATCTCCTCCGTGGCCTTTGTGTAAGTGAGAACCATTAGCAGGAGAAGGAACAGATGTGTGTGTGTGTGTGTGTGCGTGTGTGTTTGTGAGAGAGAGAGAAAGAAGGGAAGAAAGAGAGAGAGATGGGCCATTTAATTTCCTGGCGGTGAGGGAGATAAAGGAGGAAAGATTAATATTACCGGCAGTGGTGAACAGAATCACTAATAGTACGGCCATCCCACAATGGGACATGCAGCTGTACGGAGTCTCACGGGTTTTGGGATCCCAAGGTTGTTACATTGCGGCTGATGGTTTCTATTTGTCACAACAGAAGTCAGTTTGCACCCACACTGTTTTTTGTTTTTTTTACCTGTCATTTAGAAAGACCGAGTTTCTGTGGATCTGGTTTTCCAGGGTGAAGTTGAAGGTGAAGTCTTCAATGCGTTCGTTGTTGTGCACCTTCACTCTGGACGCGTACTCGTCGGCCTGCAGGTGCTTGATCACATCCGGGAACCACACCGACAGTCCGTAGTACCTGGACACAACAACAGCTCTCTGGGTTGTTCACGCGTTGACACGTGGTCACTGGCCCGTCTGGTTCGGCTCATGGTCTCTATGAAGTCGCCACCATCGCTGAAGAGGCAGTGATTTTGTGTTGCACATTTGCTGTTGTACTTAACGGCTTTCTTTTGCGGGCAGTGTATTCGTTTTCTCATTAATTCCTATTAAGACATGAATTCTCAATTTAAAACTACAAGATTAACCCTAAACATGAGGTTTATTGTGTGTGTCGGTAACGTGTGTAAGTACATTACAAACCATTCGAACATTGCCTCATGAGGACATGATGGTAAATACATGTATTCATAAATTGATATTATAATTATCTGTATCCAATAAAAAAAAACAAATGGCCCAACAAGGAAAACATTGCCATAATCAAGGTGCAGATTTGGTTTCAGAGCGAATGCAGCAAATAAAAGTTTTTATCTAGAAATCGATTGGGAGGCTCATTACTCAAGACCCCCGGTCCACAGCCTGCTCAAGGTGGGAATGAAGCACCTTTATTCCACCTCGATAGTCTGTATATGAAAACTGGACGATGGGCATTGTTGATCCACATTGAAGCCGTTTCATTTAAGACACTGGCTTGTTTGGTTCAGTGGAAACAAGCAGAGGCGACATACCGAGGAGCAATACAGTGTAAAGGTGCTTCCGTCAAGTTCGGGTTTCACAGGCAGTGGAAGAATTTATATATATATATATATATATATACATATATTTATACAAATCATAACCATTCACTTTCAAAAGGTTTGTTGCACCACGGCGAAATAGTGACATCGTGACGGCATTTAGCGTCGCAATAAATGAATCAATCAATCAATTCTGGTAACAGTGCAGCTCAACGTGTCCAAATCAAAATGAAACAAAGCGGAATACAATGATACAACAGCTTAACTGGCTGTTGTGAGCCTACTGTACAGAGGTTTATTTAAGAGTTTATTCCTTCTTTCCAGCAGTCAGACAAATATAAATGACATACCAGCTTAGAAAGAGAATAAGTTACATTTTGGAGCATAAAGCGGCCTACATCTGTCTCTTTTTAATTTTAAAAAAGGCTTTCCTTCGGCCGGAAAATTACCAACATGCACGTGCCGTAATTCATTAAAGCACCCAGGAGGCGGGGGGGAAAGGCAAACAGCCCCTTCTCTCTTTTCTAATCTCACCTGTCAACATTCATCAAGAGGATGGAAGTGAGAGAGCATCTGCCTCAGTGCTTAGAACTTCACCGAAAGCAAAGGGGACTCAGCGAAGTATCATCCACAGAGGAATAGGATAATAAGAATGGGAAGTTGGAGCAGCGGAGCTGGAGGTGATGCCAACGGCTCTTACCCGAAAGACAGAGTAAACCACACCACAGCCAGTTTAATAGTGTTGTCTTTCACTGGGTAGTTGAAGCATCTCATAAAAGTCAACCAGATCTAGTAGAGAACGGGGAAAAAAGAAAGATTTTGAGATAATTCACATCGCCACGTCCATAAACAATTGGTGCAAAACCTGGCTGTCCAAACCAGGGCGAGGACGAAAACAGCGCCATACTCCTCGGAGCTCAGCCTTGATCTTGAGGAGGACCTTGAGCCCGGGGTTGGCTGACTCATTCCGCATCTCCACCAGCTCGTCCAACTGTTTGGGGATCTTTATCCTGTTCACCTGCAGGGGGAGACACTGATCTATCACCTGCTGATGGCACTGCAGCGGCGGAAAGGGGTTTGCCAAGTGTGTGTGTGTGTGTGTGTGTGCTCACAGTGAAGACTCTCTCCGGTTCTCCACGGGCGCGCATGTTGGTGTCGTGGATGTGTTTGAGCACCATCCAGGCCTCGTCATGTTTACCCATCTAGGCGACAGTCAAGTTGAACATGTGAGGCACGCAATTGCAGACATGAATTAGGATTTCCCTTCTTTTCATCCTCAAGTGGCTGGACATTTTTCACCTGAGCCGTCCCTTGGATTTGAATTCTGTTTACTTTACATCACAACAACAAGTTAAGCTTCCATACTTGCGCACAAATCCCACACCCCAAAAAAACACAACACCCCCATAATTTGGGGGCTCTAACGTAAAATGACGTACTCAAACTCTACCATAAAGGGTTTGCTTAAAATCATGGCAATTTCACACGGAGGAGGAAGGTTCGAGGGAGATTTATGGACTTGTATTGGCGAATTGACATCGAAAGATAATTATATCCTCGGGGAGAATCACAAATTTGGGCGGGGAGGTGGGCGCTAAGAGTATTAAAGTACCTTCAGCAGCTTAGCTCTGCGTAGGGTGTTATTAATCAGGCCAAGACAGCAGGAAAATGTACAGCTACTCTATTGCTCCAACCTAAATCTAGGGGAAAAAAATATTTTCCCCCCACTTTTTTTTTACATTGCGGCTTGGGGAATTTTTTTTTGTCCATATTTTTGGTTATTTTTGCCAGGGAATAATGCATGAATCTCGATAAAACTAAAAAGTTACAGTGACATTTGGTGGACTGGTATATGAGTAGGTGCAACTTTGTGTGGATCCAGTGGGTTTTATATTTTCAGGGGTAGTCCTTTTTCAGCCACTGTACGTACAAATGGGGCTGGAAACCTGAATATGCTGAGACAACGGGATAATTCAGGAGGGTACAAAATGGCTTGGAAGCATCTTTGGAAGCTTTAGACGTGCGAACCAACAAATGTGTAATATTCGGGGGGGGGGGGATTCTACCATGGGGAAAAAAAAACCCACAATCAGGTGTAGGATTGCTCGGCCTTGGAGGAGAAACACTATTCTAGCTGTAACTGTCATCCAGAGGGATGGAGGTGCAGCCGCAATATACCGTCTCTCTCTTACCTCCAGGTAGAAGCGGGGGCTCTCGGGCATAAAGGTGAGCGCGACCACTGCGGAGACACACGGCAGCGCGCACACCACCACAAACACTCTCCAGCTGTGGAACTGGTAGGCCGAACCCATGCTGAAGCTCCAGCCTGCACACAGACGCAATCGCACAGGAGGGAAGGACACACATACAGTCAGAAATTACTGGGAGTTACTCTATCTGAATGTGGTTTGCCGCTTGACGTTTGCTGGCCGTGCCAGGGCGTGGCAGAGGGTTGCCAGGCACGTTTCGGGAGGTTGCCAGATCGTTCCGGGACGTTGCCATAGGGTGCGACGGTCTGAATTGGGATTCGGCCCGTGTTGCCGAACCTTTCAGCACCACGGAGAGAGGCGCGCGGAGAGAGGCGCTGTTTCCATTCAGGGGTTAAATCCTAAAGAGATGTTGCTACTGTAAGATGGCCCGTCCAAACGCCACAAGTCATTGGCGATCTTTGCCACCCCGGGTCTCACAACACAGAACTCTCTCTTTGGATGTTCTATTTTGTGACATCAGGCGGGGTGGGCTGCGGCTCAAGCCTTGTACCGCTACGGTCGTCACGAAGGGGATTACAGCTATAATGGACCGGAGGCGACGGCTGACTGATTGAGATACTCAGCAAGATTTATGTCCCTGCTCTACGGGTAGGTGAACACATCTGAGGCACACACTGGCACACAACACACAAACACACTGTCCTTGACCGTCAGTCAATGTTGCGGCTCACATTTTAAAGCGCCATGTACACACCCACACGCACACCAACACACACAAAAAACATGCATTCCAACTCTAAACATCTTACATTGTGACACTGTAAAAAAGACACACACACACACACACGCACACACACACACACACACACACACACAGAGAGAGTTATCTGGCCTTTGTCCACGAGTCAATGCGAAGAGCACTGCGGCGGAACCTATTACCCACACACCACTGCATCTTGGAGGAAAAATGTGTTAAAACAGTGGCATCTAATCAATTGACCTCAATTATGAGCCGGCGCTCGCACACTCACTCGTGCAAAAATAAAGTTTGTGAAGACGCACACACAGAGCTTGAGGATGGAATCGTGTTTAAAACGGTCTGTCTTTTTGTACAATAGATAATATGCAAATATTTTTCTCCGTGAGCACTATTTTTTCCGCATCATGCAACTAAGCCCCTTCTTCTTTTGAGATTTTGTCCAGTCATGATTGAATGTAAATATTAATGATAAAATAATAATAATTTATAAAAATAATCGTGGTATTTAACAGTTGAGATAAATGCTGTTTGGTATCACACTGAACATTTATCACTGGAACTACATTCAAACAAAGAAATAGTCCCTGCACTTCTGGTGCACTGTTGATGACGGCAAGCATTTCAGAGACGGAGATGTCAAAACCAAACATATCAGCATGGCCACACATCGCCAGTACAAATGAACATAACACGATGAGCAAATACCATGTTTTCATGATGAATTGTTTTTTTGAATTGCAGCCTTTGTGTTACTTATACTCCATAAGACTTGGAATTTTTTTTTTTATATATATTAGTTGCAGTAATGTAAAAATTTTTAAGCAATCCTCATTCATGCATTTAGATTGTCCGCATGGTTGTTTGTCACTGTACTGTACTGCAGGTCAATTCAAATGACCTTACACATGAAGGGCCGAGGGAAGAGTCACAACAAAATCAAACTTTTTTGCCGTAGCAACCAATTTTGTTTTTGGCCGGACGTCTTTTGTCCTTCACAGTGTGTGATGTTGTCTTTAACGGCTTTTCAGGCTCTGCTGTACATGGTGTAGTTCACGATTGCATTGTGACTTACTCCAAATAAGAGCGCCACTTCATCGAGTTACTCAATCAACCAGAGAGCCGTCCCCGTCACAGGGTCCAGCGGCAAACATCGTCATAGAGCATGGGATCAACATGGCCCTGGAACTCCCCTCGTCCCTTTTGTCTCTTCCTCTCCTTTGATACTGTTTCACTCCGTCCCCTCCCCTCTGCTGCCTCTCTCCGCCTCCCTTTAGCCCCCCGCTGGATCCCCCTCACCTTTCGATTATCCCTGACACAAGCCACACAAATCAAGTGCACTCCCCGTCCTCCCGAACTCTCTCGCCGCCCCCCTCTCCTCGTCCACGACCCCTCCACGCCAGACTGATTTCGTTGCGTTCATTTTGCTCTTCATCCTCTGACACGCACCTCCTCCCCTGTCTGTTGTCCTCCAGCCCCGCCTCGCTACAGCTCATGAGATTTGTCACGTCCGCCCCGCCTTTCCCTGTCTTTTAAACCGCCCCGGACTTCGTCGCACAAAGGTCCAGGAAATGAACACAAATGCTCATTGTTGTGCGTCCGTAATTTTGAGACGATGACAGAACACGCCGCTGCTGTAAGGTTTTGTCGCTGGTAAAAAAACAAACAAGGTTTCGCCCCTCTTTGCTGTGTCAGCTGACAGCTCGCCTGCGTCCGAGTTGTTCCGTTTGCTGACTTTGTGAGCAATTATTTGTTCAACGCCTCCACACTCACATTCGGCATGTGGGCTGACATTCTGTTTTTCTTTCTTGCTTGTTCTGCTGCTGCCTCTGTGCGAGCCTGCCTTGTGCACCCCTCGGGGGCTTGATTTTCTAAATTTAGATGGGCTCCCCGCGTTTTTACCTAGCACGACGAGCTGTAAATGTGCTTCAGTACAGCAGGGAGCATCACCAACCGTGGAAGCACGCTGCAAAGTCAAACTTAATTGACTTCTCTATTCCTAGTTATGTTTGAGCCGGTGAGGCAAGTGGTTGCTGGCAGTGAGAAATGTTTTTTCCCATTTGGAACCTGGGTTTGCCGGAGCTGAGAGCAGACGCACATTTGGTCATTTTGCTCTCACGTCACGCTGTGCAATTTCAGCTGCTACAACATCTGCAACTGTTTTGCAATGGAACTTTGAGGATCATATGTATTCTTCTGACCCAACAGTTGAAGGTGAAGATGTTGTACTTGTCTGCGGATACACTAAAGGTCTACGCAACCAGCGGGCTGTGAGTGCCTTGCTCAATGTCCCAGGAGAGAGCGCTGTCCTCTCAGAGGTGGTTTTACAACCAAGAGCCTAGATAATGTGTAACTCAGCACGCAGCATGTATAAAACATGGACATTTCCTGAGTTCTGTCCTCATTTGACTGTGCCCTGAGTCCATCTTGAATTAAACGTACAGAAAGGCGGAATCCACTTTGTTCGTCTGCCTGACAAAAATTGCAACCACTCTCGAACTCCAAAATGAACAAGGTGCATTAACTACACAAAGGACACTTTGTGCTACTTCTTCCTTCATATCTAGATCGTCCAGCTCGTCTTCCATTATCCGATGGATGTCCAAGAAATTCCTACAGTTGATTAGCAGAGTCCAAATCATCAATAAACATTTTTCGAACATCTAGTCCTATTACCATAAACTAGTAACCTGTAATACTATAAACCAGTAACCTGTAATGGTCCACTGTGAGCTGTCATTTGATGCTCAGTTGAATACTGCATTGCAGCCTTAATTCTTTCATTCAGCTGAGGCATACAACCAAGATCAACTCTTTCCACTCACTTGCTTATCAAGAGAATGCACTTTAGTTTTGATTATAGATTGTTAAAGAATGATAAAAATCCATGCACGATCAATATAGTCTCTAGTGCGGGTCAAACTCCAAAACACTGGATCCTACATTCCCCATAATGCACCTCAGCGTTTTTCACTGGACTCCTCTGTAATCCCGTGCCAAGAGTTGGGCGCTCACTTCGGTAAGACGTTGCCCTGACTGGTTGATCGGGTCAGAGCTGGCACTCACCATAGTGCGGGATGATGGCCCAGGCCATGGCTGAGGCATAGATTCCTCCGATCATCCAGAACATGCAGAGCCAGCTCAGATGCTCGCCTCTCTTCTCCCGAGCCAACACCTCCGCAAAGTACGAGAACACGATAGGTACTGCCCCGCCGATCCTGCAAACAGTGGTCGGTTGTAGTTAACTGTGTATGCTTCAGTTACCGAGGTGGATGTTGCATGTGCAATAAGAAAGGAGGCAAAACAGGTTTATACATGACATAATATACAAACATGAAAACCATTTGGGGGAAAAGTTGAGGAGTTCGGATTTGCAATTCTCCATTTTTCACCATCAACGAGAAACTGGATGGCACCAGCCTGTTAACTATACAAAAGTTCAAACTGAAAAAACGTGTTCGAGGAAGCCATGCTGTCACGCACTGACCAAGGGAAATGAAAAAAAAAGAAGCACCATTATAAGATGTTACAGGTGTGTAGTACAATATTTGAAGCATCCCCGCTCGTTCTTGTCGCATCATTGCACCGAACGCGAGGCTGTTGAAAGGGTGTTTTCAGCCAAATGAGAAATATCACACATTGCACACAACATTGACTCTTGCTAATGAAATCTCATAAGGTCGCGTCGTTTCGGTTCATGCGATGTGTGTCTGCGGCTCTGCGCTGAACCGGACCGTCGGTGAGGCGTCAGCAGAGCGTAGCGGGAGCCCATCTGTGTCTGCAGCGACGCTCCCCTCCGCCTCAGCGTTTAAGCAAAAAATGAAAGAGATAACCCGAATGGCAAACTGCTCGGAGAGTATGAGATCAGGGCCAAGATGGATAACAGTCTTGAGACGGAGGCCACAACTCTCCGAGTTTAGGGAATTGTGTGCTGTTAAGTAAAGTAAAAAAAAGCATCAGCGTTTCTTTAATCTGCTTTATTTACCAAAGCAACCGCCTCTGTGTATATTTATATTTTAAATTAAATCCGTTTTTGATTACTTTGTTCGAACGTTTGAAGTTCTTTTTTTCTTATTTCACGTCGGGTACACTAGTCATCACGGGACATTGATCACACTTTGTCTTCTTTGACTTTTTTTAGAAATACACTGACTTTTGCCTCCACGCTGACATTGAGATGGGATGTCTGTACCATAGGTCATAGGAAGCCAGAGCCAAAAGCCTGTTAGCTTAGCCTAGCAGAAATAATTGTTCAAATAAATGCATTCCCGTATACGAACCCTCTTTGGACGTTGAGAAAGCCACTGGTTGTGGGATTTCACAGAAAGGCATTTTGAATCTCCAGACTGAGCGCACGGTGGCAAAGTTAATGAGGTAAGGAGAACGTTAATGAAACATGCAGAATCTAAGTCAGTCCGGCGACAGCATGCTGGGTCGTATTTCTCTCAGACTGAGGCTGTAAAAAAAAACCCAGCAGTCCCTTGGAAATCTTTCAAATCAAGTCACCAATGCCGCCGCAGCTCCAATCAATATAGATCTGTTTGTTCAGGCACATTCTTCAAGGTGCTGCATATGCGCAATCATGAATCTCATTCAGACCCCACCATAAAAGCTGCATTTGCATACACATTGAGAGTGAAGTGATGAAATAAAAGCTAAAGCTACTAATTAAAAATTTAAAGCAGAGCCATTATGGTAGGAGTTATTGTATTCTCTTGACCAAGGTACAGCACAGTCTTACTGGTTGCATATACAGCTGTACTTAAACAGAAATGAGCAGAGAGCAAATCAGGTAACTCTCCTGCTGGAGACGGACAATTTCACTGAGTGTACTGGAAACAGGCCGGGCCGGTGGTCTGTAATGATATGTACACTTAACACACACCAGGATTTCTATTAGTCTCAAGTACAGCAGCCTGGAAATAACATTTTCTCTCTTGTTCTTGGTTTTGACAGCTCTCCCAGTAGAGTTTTGAACCAATCACACAAATGCCCTCAGGCCGACAACAGCGCCCTCTGACTTTAATTTACATTCTATTACTGTAATCCGAGTTGGATCCACGACCTGCCTCCACTTAAGTAGTCACCACAGGTTCAATTAGAACAATGCCCGTTATTATGCTTGTTCGATATTATTATTTATCTCAGTGGCCTGAACTCTCTTGCACTAGAGTTGACCTTTATGTGTCATATACAGTACATGAACAGGGGTGTCATATCACTGAGATGGGAGGGCGCGTCATTTCTCAAGGATGTGGGCAGTGGAGCAGACCAATGCGTTTACCACCAGATGTTCATTTACTGTGCTCAGCTCATTTCTGCAAATGTTCCTGTTCCACCGCTCCAGGGGATGAGGACGGGCTGGTGCCAGGCACTCAGAATAACCCCTTGTCATGTGCTTTGACTTTTGAGGAGGAGAGACGGCAGAGGAAATGTTGTTGGGGGACGGATCAGGCCGGAGAGGGAAAGTCCTCCGAGAGGCAACAGTCACCGGGGGGTGGAGGACGGGATGTAAAGCAGGACGATATTCCAGGGAAGACAAGGGAGGAGGAAAAAAAAACAGGAAAGCGTTAAGTGGACTCACCCAAAGCCAGACACCATGCGGCAGAGGAGGAACATGCTGTAGCCTTGAACAAAGGACGAGAGGAAGGCGAAGAAGCCGTTGACGGACATGGATATCAGCAGGCACTGTTTACGGCCCACCTTATCTGACAGGCCGCCCCAAAAGAAGGCTCCGAACATCATCCCCAGATACACAATGCTACCTGGAGAAAGGGAGGCAGGGGGAGAGAGAGAGATGATCACAACCATCGGCAGTCAAACGTCCGTTTGTGTGACTGCTGAGTGGATTCAAAAATAAACTGTTAAGTATTTTAGGACGGTAATTTTTAGTTGTTTACTAGCCAACATGTACACTATCACCGATACATTTGTGTTTACCTAAAGCAGATGGACATGGCTAACAAACTGGCAGACTCGTCTGCTTGTTAAACAGGAGGGTTTTTCTGTTTTGGTGCACAACGACCTTGTGTGTACACCGACTGATTCTCTGGCTGTGGAATGAGGAAGTACAGTGTTGTATTGGCCATGACGTGGTAGTGGAAGCAAGATGTTTTGTTTCAGCCTGGACTCTTTAAGCCTTCACTAACTAAATTTGGCAGCAGAAATAAGCTGCAAACAGTACACTGATTGTGTTTTTACACATCCAGCAGACATATAGGTGTCATTTTAGCTCCGTTTTGGTCCCCACCAACTCCCAGGGGGGAAAATATCTCGCTCTGTACTCGTGCACTTACATTCTTTGAAATTGTTTCAATGCAGGTGCTTGAAAATCAACTTCACGGTGCCAGTATCCTGACATAGCACAGCTATAGCAGGGGCACCGTCTGATCCAGTTGCACAGTATGGAAAAGCTAAATGACCATTCACGATTTTTTTGCTGTTCTGTTAGGCTGCTTCTGATTGGTTGTGACCACGTAGCGTCCGTGACCTCACCCATTGGTTTCTGCAGGCCGGTTTTGAAGCCCACAGTGGGCGGTTCCGCAGCGGCTCAGCCGTCGCCATGTTTTATAATGTATAATGGTTGTAGTTTTCACCACTATATTTTAATTCTAATAAGTTAATGCAAATATCATTTACGAGCAGTTATATGTGGTTAGTATTTGTGGATTTATTGTATCGTTGTTTTGTTTTTTCGGCGAACGCCGAGAGAGAGAGCCCCGGCTGTCAATCAAATAGACCACGCCCCTAATTATGCAGAATTTCAAACAGTAATATAATATAAATGGGCGAGTTATAAAAAAATCCCCCCCAGAGTTGTCACGAAGGGGGGGATTAGCCATCGGGACCAGGCTGTAAACATGTTTAATTCTGCTGTAAAGTTGGGCATTTTAACATGGGTCTCTATGGGGATTTGCTCCTTTCTGCAGCCAGCGTCAAGCGGGCATCTGGTGAACTGCAGTGTATAGCACTTCCGCATAGGCTTCATTTCTCAGCCTCAGAGTTGGCCCCTTGGTGGTGACACAGCAGATATCACTGGGCCATTATCGCACTGGTATTGGACACGAACATGCGCATATCTGCTACACATCGGCTGAAACAGTAAGCGGTGCTTACCAACTGCATCGCTGAGCTCGGGCTGAAATTGGTTTTGTAATTTCCCAGCTATCGACAGAACACTGAGAGGTCACATCAAATGTGCGTCTCTATAAATAGCGCAGTTGGGATCGATCCGTCGAGTTTACAACATGCGAGGCCGCGAGGCCACAACGCTCCCGATCAACTCAACCGTGTTTTGACTGGACCGACGGTAGAGCTTTTTCATTTCCCTCCCCTAATTGTGAAAGTCGATACGTCTGAGTTTGAATGAACACTGCAGTCCGTGGCAGACGGGATCAATATCTGATAACAAACATTTTCGGTACCATATTTCACAATGCAAACTGACGTGGAAGCGGCTTGAGTTACGACAGCTGCTCTTACATCTCTGCATGTGCACAATGTGCCTCGATAGCTTCATTTTGCATGGCAGATGTGTTTGCATTTCATTTATCTATTGAGCGGTATCTAATATCTAAACCACTGCCGGGAAAAAGCAAATATCTCTTGCGTGATAATCAAGATCTGAGTGCAGTTGGATTCTGTCCGAATGAAAACGACTCTGTTTGGTAACTGATGTTTCCCAGAGTGACCGCGGCGGGAAACGGAGGAGCAGTTGCCCTTGCAGCCCTGCTTTTAAAGTCAAGGCATTCATCTCTCGCTGCTGCTTGTCCACAGGACGTCGCGGTCATTTCTCTTCCTGTCCCCGGGGAGGTGCAGCATTAAGGGGAGGGGTTGGCGGAGAGGGGTGGGGGTTGTCGGGCCAGCAAATGATCCACTCTACTCTTTATGCTCGCTAATAAAAAATGCTGATGCGCGTGGAGGCCAAGATTGAATTGTTTGAGGAGGCAGCGTCGCGAAAGAACGCCAGCAAAGGAGAAGAAGCCCCCTCTTTATTGTTTCTCCCTCGCTCTGTTTCGAGGCGATGGGACAGATACACTGAAAGTAGAGGCTCTTATCGAGCCGCGCAGACATTACACTGAGAGCTAGTGATTCATTACGGGTGACACTGCAACTGCAGAGGAGGTTCTCCTACAGGCAGCGGGCTGCGCCACCGCAGGCTCACAAATAGCGAAGCGGAACATCAAATCGGCCTCACCCTTTTGATTGGTGTAGGTACACGCAAAACAATGCATTTCGGCGCGTGCACTGCAGGAGATGCTATCTGGGAACATCAGCTCATTTGTTTTATGGCTCCCCTCGCGCCGGGGTCGTATCTGTAATAAAGCGGGAGGGGGACGCCGGCGATGGGGCGCAGGAGTGAATCTTTATGAGACTGGATTTGCGCTCCTCTGCAGGGTTCAAACTCGGGTCAAATGTTATAACCTCCACCCTGCCTTGGGATTGCGGGGGCTTCTATGTAAATCGGCAAGGGGCCAGCTGAAAGCAGCGGAGCGCGGGGTTGCAAGAATAAAAGACTTTCGCAACATTTCAAGTCCTTGGACACCGCCACGTTAATTAATCTCAGTTATCATCATCTGAAGCCAGAAGATGTTTGCATCCTTGCCCAAAAGCTCCAGCTGAAGTACAACCGTCACACCATGTCGTCAGGCAGTTACAGACGGTTGTCCATCAGTCCATCTGCACAGGACACACTCAGTCACAGTGCTGCTGCGAGCCGATCCATCAGACACCTGCTGACATGTTTGTGAAAAGAAAAAGTCGTAGGGCGTCAGTGGGATTTATCCTCTGCGGACCACGCGTTTGCTCGGAAATTTCAAGGCAATCCATCCAAGAGTCGTTGAGCTAGTTCAGCCTGGACCGGAACGAGAGGTGGCATTGACACTCCTAATAAAAAACAGGTTTTTCCCACTTCTAGCCATGGCGAAGGTTTTTTGTTGACTCACCAGCCGTGGCAGCGTGGCTGGTTCTGTTTTCTGCAAAGGAGTTTCAGGGCCAGGCAGGAGAGAGAAGAAATGAGAGGAGGGAGATTTCTTTTCCCTTTTGCATTAGAGTAGAAGTGTTTATAATAAACTCAAACTAAATCACAGGAAGATTTTTTTTTGGGGCATTTCAAAAATAAAGTCGCAATGCCAAGAATAAAGTGGAAACGTTAGGGAATATGTTGAACTAAATCAGAGGAACAAACCCGACACGGATCACTTTTTGTTTGTGTGCTAAAAGAGAGAGAATTTTGTCGTGACCAAAACTGATTCTGGAGAACAATTTCACCAATTCATCTACACAAGAGATTTTGTCGAGGCAGTCGTACTGTACGTGCTAACTTAAATAAAAAAGAAATTCCGCTCTGATGTAGTCTGACTCTTTGTCTCTCTTCCTTATGCCTGGCCTTGTGCTGCCCCTTGATTTTCACACTGTATTGTGAATTGTATTGTATGTGTCACCGTGGCAATATGTGGTCCTGGGGACCCCCCGCTGCGGCAGGAACTACAACTTCGGCAGATACAGACCCCAAACTTTTTCAGGTGCGTAGTGGCGATCAGACCGAAAGAGGATTTTCGGGGATGGATGTGGTCCAAACCAATGGCTGCTCGGGCGTGGCCCCAATTTTTAGTTTGCTCGTTTAGATATAGATATATCATTTGCGTGAGTCAGTCCTTTGTGTATAAAATCCAGCAGAAGCATGCTGTGTTTTGATGCCGTGACAAAGTCGGTCTGATCTCCGCCTCAACCGTTCTGTTGGTCTTCTTTCTCCACCCAAGGCTCCCTGCAGACAGAGTCGGTGCTCGTCTTAAGTGTGAACCGTGCGGCCTCTCTCTGCATCTCGGGGGAGTTTTCCAGCTAACTCTAAAGTTGTCTCTAGCAAGTAATTAGCTCTTATGTGTTCAGTGTAATTCTCTCTCTTGACACCATTCTGCCCCCCTCCACTAGTCGTCCCCCCGCCCCCCCTCCTCGTCACAGCCCAGCGTCCTGGCATGGATGAGAGGAGAGCGCAGGCAAACAGACAGCGGCACGTAGAATCAGGCGTTCATTTCCTCAGCGGGAGAGCATTCGGGACATTGAGGGAGAGCTTCAGGATTTCAGCAGACTACGGGATTCTCAGAGGGCCGTGTGTGATTGACAGGTGGGCTACGGTGGGGAGTGAGGGGCGGGGGCATATTATGTGAATACTAATTATATCAACACCTGCTGATTTGTTTTTGCGACGGTCACTAAAATAATACTCGGCACTTCGGCCTTCTACTGTACATTTCCTCCACACTAATAACTGGAATTTTTTATTCTTTTTGAAATACTTCAGGCCAACTAAGAGTAAACTGAATAGCTAAACTATCTACCATCGCAGAGGCAGAAGGGATTAATTGTTCCATTTTGTCAGCCGATCGCGTTCAGGGTCAGTCAGGGATTTTTTTTTAATTTTTGTTCAGCTGCAGAGTGAAGACCGCAACAGAAACATATTTGATTTAGAGGACAAACCACAAACATACACATTCTCGAGGAGAATCGTCCATTCATCCTCACGTGGTAGATCAGGGCTATTGTGTTCAACAAGTGTTCGCTCATCGGAGCCTGGAGGGGGAACTCAAATGGCTGCCAAATGAAATTTGACATTCTTCCAAGCGAGGTTTGATTTACACTGTTTTCTTGTTATTGTTGCAAAACGATACATACTGTAGCAGTCGGAAATCATCAGGCTTACAACATGGCCCAAATGTGGAATTAAATATTTCGTTTTTCATAAATTAATACTTAAGACTCGGATGCTTGCGTCTACTATATTCTTAAAGAGTTTTCCCTTTTTTTTCTTCCCGGGAACAGTACTCGCATGGATCTTACTCTTTGCTCGTGTTGCCCACTCAAATCAAACCTCCACGCCTCTAAGAAACACAAAACAACTCAGTCGTTCACGTCTCAGCGGAGAAATGCCACTCTGAACTCTTTTTCCCCCTTCGCCTGGCCAGTGAGACGGTGAATAGGTGCGGCGGGGTTTTGTCGCGAATAAGACATCGAGGGAGGACGGGGGGGGGGGAGAGATGGCGGCAAATGTTCGCCGTCCCCGGCAATTCTTTTGACGAACTCACCTCTGGCTGCGGCAGAGCCCATGTGTCACTGCATTGTGCTGATTTACGTCAGCTGCCGATGGTGTTTGTGTCTTCGTGCACACAAAGCATCCGCAGCGCTCAAAGCCCAAAAAGCGGAAAAAGAAACCAACAGAAACAAATTGGCATCAGTTACACAAAGCTCCTCCAAGCTGACCCCGATGCAGGCGCACTCCCCGAGGGGCGTGACCCCGTGCTGCACGCGCGTCTGGGCTCCACGCTGGCTCGCGTTTTACCGAAACATCCTCAAAAATGTCAAGACTGCGGCGCAGGGAAACCACCCGCGGACAAATTAAAGCCACATGGGGTGGAAGGGGGAAGAAGGGAGGGGAGGGCGTCGATAGGAAGTGTGTATGAAAGCGGCGCTCCCCCCTCTCTTTCTCCGGGGAGGCACTGTACGTGAGCCACTCGACCATGGCTAAACTGCAGAGGAGCACAATGCTGCAGAGATTAACTCCAGCCCATATCTTCACATCTCCTGCGCGGCTGTGAGACACGCACAGAGAGTAAGAGAGGGATTACAGCAGGAGGGTACCAGAGAGGACGGACAAATGGAACAGCCGGGGCCTGGGTGGCATCTCACCTTTCATATTGTATGGAAGGGGAAACCATTGTGGCTAAAATATCCTGTTTATTAGTAGTTCAGAGCTGAAGATGAAAATAACTTTCTCCAAAAGTTATTTTGGAGGAAATTGAAAAGATTCATTCACATATAAAATGTAAAGGTATGAAATTGCAACATTTTAGTTGCAGTAAGGCACCTTTGGAAATTTTCTTATTTTGTGACTATTATATGCGTTGTTGTGTCGGTAAGAATTTAAACCAAAATAATGCGGTGGACCACAAGCGGTAGTCGTCTAGTTTGCTTAATTTATGGCCGACTAATGCGCTGCTTCGGCCACTATCAGGAGAAAAATTACAGAATAAAGAATAAAAAAACTATTACTGGATTTAGATAACTTAAAATTTTCAATAAGATGATTAGAAAAGAACAAGGTGGCATGAAAACCGGACAGTGGTGATTCATGTTCAGGAGGGCGTTGGTCTTTAGCTGTTCATCAAAAGGTACATTTCTAATTTGCATTTGTCTTTATGATGATGATGATGTTGATGAGGAGGATGATGATGATGATGATGATATATGAACCATTATGAAAAAACATAATATCTTTAAACTGAAGCTTGCTGGATGGTCTAACTGAAACTGATATATATATATTTCTATACTGAAATATATATATTTCAGTTTCATACTGTATATATATATCTATATATATAAAGTTGACAATGTGAGCTCACTACATGCTAGAGTTCAGATTTCATTATTCACACAACTATTTCCTACACTTTTTGTGTGTGGATTTGTGTGAAAGTGTGGAGGCTTGTCCTCTTTTGAATGCTTATTGGGTCGCGCCCCCTCTCTGAAGTCGCCAACACCTCGATACTGAACATATCAGTAACGGTCACAGACGTAAACGTATTTGTTTTTTTCCAAAAAGAAATTATCAACCTGTAGTGACTATATTATTTTTTTTAATACATTTTCTTTATGGTTATGTTTAGGCTTTCATGGCAATTGGCTCGAGTTAGAGAAGGATTGTGGTCTGGCCTTCATGCAGAAAAGTTTCACGGTATACTGACAACCATCTTTTCATAACCGTAACCATAGTTCTGTTTCCCCGAATCTAACCACAGATGGAACTGTGCTAGCGAACACCACTTTCTGCTGTGACAGCCTTGGACTTTACACACCCCCCATCCACCCCCTATAGGTGACTCTAATGCTGTTAATACATGGAGCGCTGCATTCATTCAATACGCTGATGATGATAATAAGAAGGGGAATAAGAAGAAGAAGAATGTTTCATCTGAACATAATCCTACCACCACAGGGTAAGTGTGAAACATGGGTTGTTTCGAAATACATGTGTCATATGAACTAATCTGTTTCAAGCAAACCCCTTCAGCGAGGACTTTGTCTGCATGGGCCCTGAAAATCCTTCCAATCCACTCCACTAACTTGAGCGCATTTCATGCCTTGAAGAAATAATTTTTTTACTCTAATGAGTATCGGTAAAATGCCAGTGTCCATATAAATACCAAGGATCCGAATCATTTATGTGCTCCGGTCTTTTCTCATCTGTCAAGTTTTTGCTGCTCTGACCTGAGAGGTTCCTTACGCAGCTGCGAATGGTGGGAAAACCCTTTTCCACTTAATCAATATCTATTTTTGTAGATCGCAGAGTGTTGAGGCATGCAGTGCATGACTCAGCCGAAGCAAACCTCTCTTTACTACTCTGGAATTAACAGGAGTCGGTGTGGCTGTTATAGTGTGTCTTCACGACGTTTCATTTAGCTGGTTGTGTTCCCCCGCACATGAGCTGTACGTTAACCATTTGTACCACGCAATGATGTAATGCGAATGAACCGTGCACGCCTTGAAATGATGCGAATGCAAACGCTCAAAGAAGAAAATAAGAGGGAGTTTTCTATTATTCTTCTTGCTTGTTTTCAGCCAGGCCAGACGTCCACGGAGAGGAGGCTCTCATCGACCAGCCCGAGTGCCAGTGACCTTCACGGACAAAAGGTGTGCTTAAAAAAAAACACCCATCAGAACTATTGTGTATGGTTTTACATCCATGAGTGAGAGTGTACACACCTCCTGTGAGTGAGTTGGTAAAATGACTCATTCTCTCTATTCTCTGCCTCCTGTCTCCCACTGAGAGATGAGTCAGAAAACAGGTGAAATCTGTGTGAATAATGATAGACACTGTTGGTTCCACAAACGAATGAGGTTAGCATCCAAACCATACAATTATATTGTGAAAAGTTATTTTTTTTTGCCTTTTAATCTCTGTATGGCAACGACACAAATGCTTCAATTTAACTCTGAACATGAACACGATAATGTGTGTGTGTGTGTGTGTATGTGTTTTTGCGTGTGTACATATATATATATATATATATATATATATATATATATATATATATATATATATATATATATATATATATATATAAAGAGAGACAGAGAGATAATGGTGAGAGGAATAATGAAGCCGAATCCCACACGACACACATTCAAACATACAAACACAACTTTTCGCTGGTGTGGTTCCATCTAGCTTATCACACCTCCTACTCGCGTATCCAAATACCTGGTGCCATGACAACGAAAAATGTGCAGCCCCTAAAGCGATGAGATTCCAGCTGAACGTGTCACCCACCACTGCTCTCCATGCACAGCTCTGCGTGTTATTAACAGCACAGGTCATTAGCAGGCTGGTGGCAGGGATGCAAAGTCCATCAGCATCTTAAATGTTTCTACCAGTTATATATATATATATATATATATATATATATATATATATATTTTAACTCTTGTATATCTGCGTCGATTATATTTCATTTCCATTGTTTCAGCTGAGTGTGTGACTTCTGAAGGCAGTGCCAGATGAATTTCAGATGTCAAGCTGCTCCTTTTCCCCCTCCGTTTGATATTCAGGATGTTGACTGTGTGACAGTTATTTTTCGGCGTCGAATCTGGACCTCAGATAGCTCGCACCCAGACTCACACAGATTACACATGTCTGATGAAGATAAGTGTTTTAAGCTTACACTCACTTGAATGTTCTGAGTGGCTTTCAGTACTCTGTAATCTAATTAAGCCGAGTGTTTTTCCTGTAAATTTGGTGCTTTCTTAAGAGCGCTGTGCCCATGTAGCATTGCAACCTCTATAACAGACTCACAAACGACATCAAAATCGACACAGCAGAAGTAAAGATATCTTCTTTTCTTTTTAAGTCAATGTATTCTCCTTCCATGTCGAATCCTGGTGGTTACATTACCCACAATGCAACCTGACCACCTACAGTTCAGTTGGAGACAGGTCCGTGTTACGATAGTGCTAATGCAGCCAAAGGCAAAGATGATTAGCAGGCTAAGGCCTCGATTATACCAGCTGGGGACACATGCAGAGGCTTCTTGTTATACTAATTTCTAATCTGCTTGGAGCAAGTCGCAAACCCACCGTGACACCAGACACTGGTTGGTGAACTTCCGTTTTGGAGCCCCGAGGTTGGCATTTGGCCAGCGCCATCTTGGTTTTGGAGGAGTGGGGGGGGGCAGCTCTAGGACACTGCATGTCCAACGACACCTGCGACTTGCACCCATCGGACACCACTGGCTGTCAATCATCTCTCCGGTATCCATGCCCCAATGCATACCGTGCTTTTCTATAGACCTCTTTTCTTTAGAAGCTGACTTTTTTTTTTCAGGCTCTTCCGAATGCTATTCTTCAGGGTGCCACCGCTCCATCCTGGGCTTGAGTGTCGCTCAATAGAATTTTGATCTGTCCATAGAAATATAAACAAGCCAGAATATTATCCCCTGTAGCCGAATGACAATGGATGAAGCCAGACCATTCTCCTGTGCTGATACAGTGCTTTCGGAGAGTGGTCTGGCTTTGCGAGACTACTTAGACCCTATAGCGAACCTTTGCATACTCATTGATGTGGAAAGTATAACACTAATACTCAAAGAGATCTGGTGAGCTCATTTATTTTTAACTGCACATCGCCTGACTGCTTTTTTTCCATTTTCAAACTTGTAGTCTTCAAACAAACCTTGCCATTGCCTCAAATTGCATCAGCTGAGCCAAACTCTCATACTTCACCTGGGAAGGTTATAAAACATTCTTCACATACACGGCACTGCCCAAGATCTGTGACCTGATTTTGCTGTGTAAAACCAGCACCTCCCCTTAGAGTCCATAAAATGTGGTTTCAACTCTTTTATTAACGTCTGGCTAAACGAGTGCAACTATAAAATGGGAAAACCTCAATTTGACGCCAAAACTATCGCCGATTCTGCCTCACGTGTGACCACGCCCCAACGGTGATGTCATGGGGTGCACTGGCACAACCCGGAGTATGCTCCTACATCAACGCAGCAAAGTGACAACCCCTGGCGGTGAGCAAAATATACGACTTTCAAGGGGTGCTGCTGATAAGTTGCTCTTTAGATTGCCGGATTTTATTCCATCTCCACATGTCGTTCTCTGGGTATTAGGCCACAAACAAATGCGACACAGTGGTATTTGTAAGAATACAAACACCCCTGCAAAGTGTGTTTACTTAAACCCACTGCATTGCAGATCCTTACCGAGCCATCCGGCGCCAGAGTTGGGGACACACATGTCCGTCTCGGCACTTGGCAGGACAAAGCCCACGACGAACACTTCCACGCCATCTGACATGAGCGCCAGCCCGAGCACAAAGAAGAGCTGCCACTGGAATCTGCCGTGGCCGCACTCCTGCATGATCAGCTCATACTGCTGGGCCAACTCCTCCTCGTCCGCCTGCCTCTCGTTTTCCAGCTCCTTGCGGCTCTTGAGGCTGTCGCAAACCGGCTGGCCGAGAGCCACCTGACCATCCCGCGGCTTCCCATCATTGTAGGCAGGCACGCCTTGGTACTCCCCCTCGTAGATCTCGTCTTCCACGTCGTGGCCCTCCGTGGCGTCACTGGAGGCCCCGTCCTCGTCGTTGGCTGCACTGTCGGCGTTGTCGGCGAACAGACCATCTCGCGGAGGGTAAGAGTCGTAGTTGTCCTCTTCCTCATCCTCGTTCTGGAAACGGTTGTAGCTGCGATGAGTCGTATATTCATCTGAGGCACGATCAACAGCTTGGCTGAAATTTTTGGCAGCTTGCCTTTTGGCCTCTTTCGCGATGTCCTTGGCACCTTTGGCCAAAGAAGTTCTGTTGTTATGCGTTTCGTCCATCTTGGCCCAGGGACAGCTTGCACGAAAAGTCTCTTAACTCAACTCTATTGAGCTTTTGCTCCACCGGGTGCAACAAGTGTAAGCTGCCTGTTTTTTTGGGGTTTTTTTTCGTTCTGGTCCTCTATCCCCAGACAGAGGACGACTTGAGGCACTTTATTAGTGCTGAAAAGCCACTCAGCTGCCAGGACACTAATGATTAAGTAAGGATGTCTGATTCCATTGGTTGGGAGTAGACAGTCAGTGCCGAAATGGAGACAGTTGATCTAAAGAGGGGAAGAGATCCTCAGTCCTGTCAGAGTTCAGTGGAAGAGACCTTCAGCCTGTGGGGACAGAAAGAGAAAAAGCGCTTGATTAAGGGCTGCCCGGCACAAATACTACGGAGAGGACCTTCAAAAAGAACATTTCAACACCGAGAGAAAAAGTAATTGAGTCATTGGATGATTTCAGAATTAATTAATCGAATTTCCCCCTTTCTGGTATGTATCTCTACTAAAAATATTTTAACGCTGGCGGTGACAAAATTGATATATATATACACACACACATATATACATATATATATATATATATATGTACACACACACATACACACATCTATATATACATACATTGCAATGCATTAACGGTGTAAGCAGTTATATCAGCACCGACACTGTCAACAAAAACTGAGTATGATGCGCATCACAAAGAAGATAAGATATATTGCAGGTAGATTTACTTACAAGATTAACTGCATGTCTATTAAGAAAAAGCGACAAATACCCTATGAACCCTGCTGGGAAACTGGATCCAGCACCATTTGTGGACAAAGCAACTTAACCTGAAGTTTGGCTGAACTATAGGTGTAAAAAGTCCTGTTTTGAATTATACAGAGGAAACACTTTTCAAGCCAATCGATAACCCAATAGGGGAAAAGTACCCAAAAATGTGGCTGCTTGCAAAAAAAAACCTTTATAGTGTAAGTCTGCTATCAGCCAACATTGCAAATGATGAATTTGAAGTATTTGCTGGAGTACTTCCAGGACGATGTCTCATGATCAGGGATCATGGACTCTTGATGAACTGTTTGAAAGACTTTTTGTTTTTGGACTTCATTGTTGATGCTTTGATTTACCCTTCCTTGTGTGTCTCTGTCTTAGTCAAGTCACCCTTTGTTATGCCATGCTTGTTGTCTCCTGTTTTATTTTGACATTCATTTCCTGCCCTCCTGTTACTTTTCTGTCACTTTACGTTTTCTCGTGTTTCCCTGTGATTGGCTGCACATGTTGCGAATGTGTCTCACCTGTGTCTTTTATTAAATATTAGGCTTTATGCATTTGGGTTGAAGTGACCCATTCAACCCCACTTCAAAATCACTGAAGCAGCATCACTCTCTGAGCAGTGGTGTTCCCCAATGAATTGTATGTGATGAACTGTATTATTAGCCATTATTGTTATCATTATTACTATGCTTGTATTGGTTCGCTGATGACATGACAACAGTACAGTAGGTCTAATCACAACTAGCTAACTTCCTTATGGTAGCTTCATATTTGCAGAAATGAGAGTAGTATTGATCATCTGTGTTTATTTAATTCTTGGCAAGAAAGCAAATAAATGTTCCCTAAATGTGATTCTTTTTTTTCCTTGGCTGTTAAATGAACTGCAGTCAACATCATGTTGCTCACATACTCGCATTCTGTAGGCGCGAGCGAACATCACTATGACATACGCAAGAAGAAATACATTCTTGGAAATTTTGGCTGGCCATGTTTTCTGTCGGAGCCCATTTCTCTCTGGTTCATGTTTCTAGCCTCGGAATATATGTCGGCCTGTATGGCCGACTCCCCTCGGGGCTTCTCTCGACTGTGACAGTGGCGTGGCGTCTCAGGAGAACTGTCAACCCAACAGGCCCCAGCCATCTATCTGCCACACATCGGCCCAGAAGACTACTGCAGGAGGAACGCCAGTAAGCTTCGGGCCCCCGTATTACACCCCAGGGCCCTTTAGCAACAACTGTCATTGAAAACCACATGTGAAGTACAATTTTCATCACGAGCATTTTTGAGTGGGAAACATCGATCTGACGTGCTCTGCATCATCGTAGAAGTTGATGCTGTAATAACAATCCTTTACAAATATCAACTATTAAATACATCTTGTCAGCATCTCTGTTGACATCTGCTCATGAAAAAAAAACCACTAACACCACTACCAGACAACCTGAAAGATGATTCATACACAGAATACTGACATCCTAATCTTAGTTGTGTATGTTTTCAATTAGTCAATACTGAAAGATGTTCGTGAAAAGATTTTAAGATGGTACAATGAAGCCCGTCCGTCGTGTGACAAATATATACGCTGTGTCTCTCTACAAGCGAATAAATGCTTTTTTTTCCACATTAGGGGTTTCACATGCTAACATGCTCTATTTTCATCGGCGGTCCCCGGAGGTGAAAGCAATGCGCTGAGCGGTTGAGGCTGGGTGTGTGCCCAAACGGAGCGTGGCAGGTTGATGCATGGTGCTTCTGCTCACCTTTGCTCGGTGAGATTAGATAAAACATGAGCTGGGGTCTGTCACTTGAACGTCAGCGCCCCCGGGGGCTCCACAGCGACGTAAAGCAGCTCCAGGAGAGTTTTGGTGCAATGCAGCAATGAAGTGAGGTAGGAAATGTGCTCCGGCTAACTTTGTGCACAGAGATGTGATGGTACACCAACTCCCCCTGGCCATGGATCCGTCAAAGCAGCGGCGCAATCCCACCATCCTGTGTCTCCGGAACAGCAACACATTTCTGTAGCTAGTGGGGTTTAGGCTACGACCAATTCTACTAATAAAACTTTGTGAGTTGCAACGTGAGCAGTATTTCAAAGTTTAAGAGCCCAGTGTTTTTACTAGAATGGTGCCGCTTGAGAGTTTCGCTGTGTTAAGACTGATTCCACCCTTTTATCACTCCTTAGTGGTTTTTAAAATTCAAACAACTGTAGTGAAATTGCATGCAGTGCTTGATATATGAGACTGCACACAACAAAAAGTGAATATCATTTGTCCAAAGGGCTTTGGGCGATGTGCTTGTTTTCTTTCTTGGGCAGGGAATGGGAAGATCGATACGACTCTCTGTAAGGAGGCTCTGTCGAGCTGCAAGACAATTAGCTTAGCTTAGCATAAAAAGTAGTTAGAGCACTTACACTAACTCCCAGCAGAAAGCACAGATTTTTTTTTAAATTTGAGTAACTAAACAAGATGCAACATAAAGCATTGGAGAGAGCCAGGTGAGCAGTTGCCCATTCAGTATTTATGCTAAGATATGCTCATTTATATAATATACTAACACTCCCATCAACTACGGTCATACTGTATAGGTCATTTCAGAAGGCACTGGCAAACTAGGTGTTTTGCTGTTTAGGTACAAAAACTCCTCTTTAGATGTTGCACCTCTTATATTGCTGAAAATAGCCGCACAAAGAAAATAGTGTCACAAAGCACATTAGAGGAGTGGACGTTTTCTCCCAATGTGCACACTCCTCTTCGCAAAAAACATCCCCAAACTCATTTCCAGCGACGCAGGCTCCTCCAACTGAGAGCTTGACAAATCGGAGACTAGAGGTCGAACTCTGCGATAGACCTCATGATATGCTCTGAGAGATTCTGCACCAAAGTGTCCGCAAGTGAAGCAGTCCAATGAACCCGACCGCGCTGCAACACAATTTGATAATGGAGGGGAGATGAATAACGGTGTACAACAGGCATCAATGGTATCAATTCATTTTATCCGTGCCCCATCCCTGGTTTCCCCTCTCTGTGACTGTCAATCTCTCTTCGCGTCTCTCTCTCCTTCTCCATCCCGTCGTCTCTCTCATCCGAGTGCCGGAAGAATTTCAAAGACTTCGTCTTGTTGGCAAAGCAGAACATGAAAGATCACCCTCTTCTGTGGACATTTCATTATTCATGACGGGCTAACCGCTCTCCTCATTATGCAAATGGTCATTAATACTGACATTTAGAAGTCTTTCAATGCAATTTTGAGCTACAGACAAAAAATTCTTTAAAGTCTAGTCCAAATGTTCAGTCCTTTTTATGATGCAACCTCTACGGTGATTTCACACACCGCATGCTGCTGCTGTGAGGAATCGTATATGGTTATACAAGAAGTCGCCACATTTCAACACACAACCTTGGCCTTCCCCCCCCCCCGTAAACAGGGAAGCTAATATCGTTTATGGCCGCTTTTATTTCCTTGTTGATGGCGACTCCCCTCACCTTCCGCTGTGATGCTGTGATTGGGGTTATTACAACAGCACCCTTATGATGTGGTTTCAGCAATCAGCAAAATTCCTGCGCGCTCTGAATCAGCAGTCCACGGAGAGGCGAGAAATGATTTCCTTGCAGTCGTGCTGTCATGGCCCGCTGACGCCATCCAGCTACGTTCATTAATCACTCACATAAATGCACACGCAGTAGCACACACGCATACAGTCGATGCATGCACACACACACACACACACACACACACACACACACACACACACACACAGACACACTTTTCAAGTGCACACTCATGGTAGATGCACTCATAGTGTGCGGGGGAAAAGCAGAAAATGTCTCCGGCAGGACATTTTTCTAAACTTTATCAGAACAGAATCGGAAGCACACTGTGTGTTTAAGGTGGGGTACGGCGAAAAATGAACGAAGCAGCATGTGCAAATCAAACGGATAAGATCCTCCATCTGCATGCGACATACTGGTTGACAATATGTGAATGCAAGTGGTGTGTGCAGAGCCCTACAGGCTTCCTGCAGTGGCCACAGATGGCTGCAGTGAGCATTTGCTAATGCACATCGTGTGAATGAAACCACGAGCCTGGATCTGCTGATGCTACACAAGCGAGGTGTAGGTCGTGACAGAAATGAGGCAGGATTTCCCGTCTAGTGATACAACTAAATACGCTTTTTTTTTCGCTTTTGAGGTCCAAGCTCATTCATTTAAATTAGGCTACTTGGTAAAACAAAAAAAGAAGATGCAGGGTTGCCTTTCTTGGACAACAATCCGTCATCATCCAGCAAAGCATTGTGTTCACCAAGTGCCCATTCCTGGTAGTTTAGTTAAATAATAATTTATTTCTACTGTGTGCCCTCAGGATTGTCCCAATACATGATAAGATGATGAACCCTTAGATTCTCAAACCTGGACTTCCTGGATCGCATTTCATCTTGAAGGTGACTCAATATACCCTTTACCACTGAAGTAGTGCCGGTGTCTAATTGAGAACCGGTTCCACGAATTTGCACCAACAACATTTTGGTTCAGATTCCAAAAAGTTGGCACCGCCAACTTCATGGTCCAAAAGGTGGGACCCTGACGTGAGTGGCAATGGAAGGGGCTACTGCAAAAAATGATCCGCCATCTTGAGAAAAGATGCTTTCCAAAACCTTCACATCGAAGATGTAATGACTTAAAAAGTACATTTTCAAAAGCAAGCAAAGCAGTGCTGTCCGCCATGATTTCTTCCCAAATGAAATCACCCCAACTCCTGCCTCGTCCTGGTGTCGGAGGGGTCAACGTGACCGGATCAGTGCAGTATCATGTCCAGAGGTCACAGACGGGCATTTACGGGACAAATTTACAGTGTAAGTGACAGCTCTTTATGAGTAACTGCATATTTGCCAGCTAACTGGATTTCATTGACGAAAAAGCTTGATCAGAATCCCAAACATGTAGAGACGAACTTTGCAGCATTGGAAACATGTGCTCTGCTTTCCGACAGGGAGAAACAGACTGATGGACCATCACTTTGAACACGTGGCCTCAAGGGGAAGTTGAAGTTGCATGGATGTTGGGGGAAGTGGTGGGGGGGGGGGGGTTAAAATTAATGAACACACACACACACACACACACACTACATTGTACCAGCATAGCACCTGAGAGTTCCACTGAACACTAAATTCATAACTTCACAACTGCTGCAAAGGGAACTGCACAATAACACAGCACTCAACTTAGGTTCTCCTCTCCTGATGTACACACAGACACACACACGCGCGCGCGTATGCACGCACGGACACACACACACATACACACACACACACACACACACACACACACACACGCGCGCACACATTATTTGAGCATCCACAGAGGGTCCCCCCCACAGCAGCTGGCTAAGCTCCAGCAGTCAGTAAACCCTGACAGCCATCATTATATACAAGCAATCAGGCAGCTCCCTCTTTGTGTGTGTGTGTGCGTGTGTGTGTGTGTGTGTGTGTGTGTGTGTGTGTGTGTGTGTATGTGTGTGTGTGTGTGTGTGTGTGTGTGTGTGTGTGACTGTTAAATGTAGAAATGGCATTATTGTCAGAATTCCTTAGTTGTTTGTTTGTTCCTCATTCATAAATTTCATGGGATCATATATTTCACAGAGAAAATGACACCAGCATTTTAGTTTGTGCTGGGGGTTTTTAAGAAAGAGATTATTAGTTTGACGTTTAGGGAAATGCCCTTTTTTCCATTTCTTGCTGATGTTTACGTGTGAAGATCATGTCTATGCTACAGCAGCATCGGCTCAGCTTATCATAAGGGGTTAACAAGCTGACCTGTGAAAAGAGGCTGCATGCACCCCGAAAAGGCGTGTTCATACAGAAAGCACAGTGGATTTTGCCAGCTGCACATTTGACAACTCTCTGATCTCTCCCGGCTAGTGATTGGCTGTCAGTGGGCATCCTGACTTTCTGCCCCTGACCCCGATCAAGCCAAACCCTCTTTTGTGTTCAGTCTTCTAGCAAACATAGATGAAGGTGAGATAACGCCCAATAGAACAGGGTATCCGCTGAGCCAAAGCAAACACGGAGGCAGCCTTTACAGTACCTGCGTAAGGCAAACATTAATCTACCGACTTGATGTTTGACAAGTATCTAGCCTATTCACACTGATCATTTCATAGGACTGCCTTGGAGCTAAACACCTGCTTGGTCAGAATGACATGTTTGATCCAATCAAACTCCCCACTCGGCATCCATGGGAAACCCTCTACACAAAACTCATCTGTGCACTTTCCCCCCCTTTGTCCCTCCTGCACCGTGCACCACTGCAGCCTCGACAGCGGCGCCGCAGGCCGCGCGTGGCCCGCGCACCACAAAACAGGAAGGAACATCAATCACCGCGCGGTGTGTTGACGCAAGTCGCGTCCCATAATTAGATTTCGGTGGGGGCTGGGGGGCGGGGCTGTCCCGCTGCCTGGAAATCATTCCTCTGCTCTGCATCGAGAGCTGACTCCTGAGAGAAATGGATGGGTCCGTTCCCTCTCTGCGCAGCTTCACTGCAGATCCACTCTGACTGCATGTGCGCACACTGGGCGCGCGGCGCAAGGGGGGGGCGGGTTTGCCTCCGCCGCCGCGCGTGTGCAAGCAACTCATCTTCCCACGACCATCGATCACGTCGGGATGGTTGAACATCCCCGCCGCCTCAGCACCATCATCAGCACCACCACCACCACTGACACCAGCACACGGCTGCCGCACACAGCCGTGAAGTCACAGCGCCACTGGTTAAGCTGCATGTGCGCACACGCGCTCCGTTCGTCTGCGCCAATTCACGCAAAACTTTGCCAAATGAACAAAGGCAAACGAACAGGTGCATGTTCTCTGATCATTTTTTTATTATATATGTACCGTGAATGTATCATTCCAAAAACATTTGAGTGATGCTGGACAACTTCGAAAGTTCCCCAACTTCCCCGTCAATCATGCGCACGGGGGGGTTCATTCATTACATGATGGCCACTAGAAAAACAGATTTTTCAAATGTTTTATTTATTTATTTTTTTTAAATCACCCATGTGCATCCGAAACCTCGTCCGTTCTGCAGCCCATGGAAGGATCCCCATGGGCGCCGGGTGACACGATCCACGCGCGGGGGGGAAGATGAAGTTACAGTTTGGCACATGCAATGTACTTACAGTCTGCCAGGGAGGACCGGATCCGTCATGCTGAGCTCGACGAATTCTGAAGAGCCCGCTCCGCGACTTCCCGCTTCTCTACACGGCAACAGAGGTAGCAGGCGAATCGCGCCGAGATTTTATTCTTTCTTTCTTTCTTTCTTTCTTTTTCTTCTTGTGTCTTGACTTCTCCGATGCAGCGCTTCTCTCTGCTGCAGTCCAAGAGAGGCGAGGGAGGTGGAGGGGCGGGGGAGGAGGGGAGGTGGGAAGCGTGAGCGCGTGTTGGGAGGGAGGGGAGGGGGGAGGGGAGGGGAGGGGGCTAGAGTAATAGGCAGACTGAAATCAAACCGTTACAGGCCTGAATCCCACACGGACAGTGTAGCGGGAATATCCGAGAAGTGCCACAGCGTTTGGCGAAGGCTCGGTGATGCACGGCGCTTGTGGGTCTGGAGGAGGGATGGGAACCAAGGAGAGGAGGGGTGAGGGCAGAAATGTGGCCCCTGGGACGGAGTGTAGAGGGGGGGGGGGGGGGGGTGACGGACTGTGGCTGGATCCACAACATCAACTATTAAAACCACCGGAGCAATACACTGTACACAGTTAAATTCATCATTAAAATCATCCGGTCGTGTTATCAGTGTATCAGTTCCACTGTCCAATCTCAACCCGCCAACTCAGTCATCGAGATTTTATGGTTTAAAATGACTTTAAAATGTATGTTACAAAGCATTTGCAACAGACGGGCAGATGGTCGTTAGCTGCTTGTCCACTGCAGGAACTTGGAGTGGGGGGAGTGTGTATAGCAGGGGCCCCGTGTGTTTCAAATGCAGGGACCAGGGTGTAAATCAAGGTTCTGGGGAAATGTATGGTCCAGGGCGTGTTCTAGGGCCGGAGCCAGATGAGAGAGCCCAACGTGATGGGTTGTGCTATTTTTCTTCGTCGTTTTTCCATGGGAGTTGGCCACCAGCGTAATGGGCGCATTATCGACGCCTTCTGCTCCGGAGTTTCCCCTTTCCGGTTAGTGGCAGATATCAAAGTGTGCCGGGGGAAAAGGGAAGTAGTAGTGATTATTTGTTTGATTGTAGTGATTCATGTTGACGGGTTCGAAAAAAGTTGTGGTTTGGCGTGAAACTTTGCGCACAACGACAACAAACCCCAACCACGGCCGGCGCCGTTGAATGAGTCGTGACCACGCAAGTGCAAAATGTTTGCACATCACGTGACTCACGTAGACTTCGGATATAGTTCCCGGAAGTTCTTGGCGCGCAATTCGAAAAATCCGTTATTCAGAGCGACAGAAACGCAATTTTTGGTAATTAGTAGTCGATAAATGTATCGATCTACTATGAAGCAGACCATGTAGTTACTCTATGTAGTTAGTCAATGCGCTTCTTCAATCATAAATAAATCATAAATAATCATAAATCCTAATCCACTAACATGCTTTTAATGCGCATTTAGATTTGATTCAGATGTGCTGATGATATACAATCTGAGTATTTAAACGTCTTACCCTTCATAAGTGCAACACAGACGGTCCATTGATCCATTCTGCTGCTACTTTAATGGGCTTTATATCGAGCATTTCAGGGATTTTTGAATATGATTTGTTACTAGTGCTCGCCTCTTGGTGCAACACACCAAAGCAGCTGTCGGCTGTCTGAACTCGTCTTACCGTCAATGACTGTCGATAGACCAATTTGTGACGGTGTGTCATGGACCTCGTCGATAAACTGAGAAAAGAGAGATCCCCCTGATTGAGAATGAGAAGCAGTTTCCGGTTTTCCCTTTCTGAATGGCATTTACAAACTACCGCCCCCTGCTGGTATGGACAGTTATTTCCCCTCACGCAGGCGCAGAAGGTACGACCTAGTCGGCGGTCAGGGCGGTGTGTTCCGAGTACCATTTTGTTCGCCTGACGTTTTGCGTCGAGAGCCGCCGCGGCAGGCGGTCTCTATCGATGCGAGCTGTTTGACGTAGTGTATGTGTTTCCCTGCCTCTACAAGAAGTTTCCAAAGCAGTAAATCACAATCAACAGCGGCCCGATCTAAATCTCCTCCATATTGCTGTTGTCGTGTTGCTCGATGTATATATCCTCTCTGTTACTGTTTTTTTTTTAAACGGTCGGCTCGAATCATCTGATTGGTTCATAGCCTCGGCACAACGAGCATATACCACGGCTACGACGTCAAATCCGTTTGCACAGGTCCGCATCACTCCGTGACTGAGGAGGTACCGACGGAGGGAGACGTGAGGAGCGACGGAGTGAAGTCCCACTGTGGCCTACGAACTTTAGTTGCTGACGAACCCAGCTACCGTCTTGTAGCCTTCTTTCTGAAGAAGGCCACAGTGTGTCGCATAGCAACCGCCGTGCACTGTGCAAGCAGCCAGGAGGGACTACCTTTTTTTTAAATTCGTTGTAAGAAATCAAATTGTTGTGTGTTTATTACTTTCTATTTCGCCATACTTTTTAAAAGCGATAGCTCACTCCGGATCGTGATATACGGCCATTTTATCACAGTTAAGAACAACTCCCCTTAACTGTGATATAATGAGCGTATACCAAGGCCGGTCGTGGGCTATTGCTTAAATAGTCATCAGTCCCCTGGCGGACTGCAGTGGAACAGATGTTACTATAGTTTGTCGTAGCTGTCGGCTGGTCACACATTTGCCTCAACTCCTCCGGTCTTTAGACGGCAACGCTGGCGAACCACAGTCTGCAGGAACCTTTTAGTTCCTGGGACTAAAAAGTCCAGGTACTCTTGTTCGAACTGCAGCTACTGTCTTCGATTTAAGATCATTTTCATTATCAATTAATCCAAGTGTGTATTTTCATGTAGGGTACCCGTCAAGGCGCGGAACGACTCCCAAAACGTTTGGGGCTTAAAAAGGTTCAGTGCGGACGTCTGATCAGAGAGCGTGGGCCACAAGCAGTCCCAGAGAAGCCATCCTATTCTGCATGGCTAAACAAAGGGTCACGAGCCCCCAGTGAATGCGCCCTCGTCTCCTGCGGCTCTCGGCAAATGGCCATCGCGGGAGAAATCTCAAGGAGTGAGGAAGGAAGCCTGGAAGGACGTCCCTCTCACGCATTCAATAAAAAATGCAGCTGCATCTGCATTTCCAATCGAGCAGCTGTGGTGTAATTTGAGAGCTGAAATGAATAAAATCAAACTCACACACACACACACACACACACACACAAACAACACGTGCACAACACAAAAGTGTTCAACTGGCACTGATTTGTCCCTGCGCTGACAGAACAGGAGCCCTGTGCTTGATGTCACGGTGAAATAATTAGGATCTCTCTTTGGCTGTTATCTTGGATTTTTCCTTCCTTTCCCTTCACTCACAGTCTTTGATCATAAGGTCCCACAGGACGTAAGTAGGTGAGTGGGTGGACACAAAATAATACTGGAGAGAAACAGCAAGTGGGGGAAGATAAAGAGAGACCTCTGAGTTACGTGCGCTCCCACAGAGATTTATTGTGAAGGCTGAACATGTAGGGGACATGGTTATGATTCTCTTAATGTAATGGACACAATATTTGATAAATAAACTGTGAAACTCACAATCAATATTCTTCTTTCTAAAAATACAAATCAGAGTGTCGTCTCAAACCGGTCAGCTCCCTCATACAGGCGTGGGTTTTTATGTAGTTATTAAAGGGGAATGCCACCAATTTTACACACAAACTTCAGCTAACCTGTCATGAGGAGACTTGGAAACATTTGTATTACGTGTTACGTGGCAGCCTATCCAAAAAAACAACAACTAGATAGGTCGTTTTTGAAGAAGCATATTGCGACTTACGTGGTCTTTTTGAGCGCTCTAGCGCGCGTTATGTACGCGGCCACTAGAGGTCAGCGGTGGACCTGGTAAGCCCGTCAAGTTTATGTTTTTGAATGGATTTGCTTGTATTCTGTAAAGTAACCGTGCTGATGTACTGCCATGTCACCTTATCTCTAACCTTAACCATCACCCTTACATATCAATATTTGATAATTCTGCAAAACCCAAGATTATGTTCGGTAACCATTTAATTCCAATAGCAATGTGTCACAAATTGTGTTTATGGCAACTACGTTTTAGTCGAGGTATTGCTAAGGAGGGGAAACTTTACACTGCTGGTTAAGTTTTCAGGAAAACATCTTGGTTAAGTGTTCTGTGACTGTGACAAACTCCTGCTACATAATTGTCAGTCTGCAATGTTTTCCATTTCTCTTCGCTTCAGTATATGACAGCATTGACACAGAACATTAGTATTGAATGTGTAGTATATTGTGAGCTATGGGAGCCTGTTTCGCGATAGCAAACTTCTAGGCTGCTGAGGAAACATGCTATATTGTTGAATAATGGAAATTGTGTGATGTACCATCTTCGGTCCTTGGACATCTCCACTGCTAACACACACGTACACTAGCCACATATCACAGCTGCATATACATATTTGCAGAGTCTCAGCTTAAGCTGTCTGACAGTTTTTTTTAATGTAATGCTTTTCTGGCTCTATAAAATCACACGTTTCACTTGAAATACAGTACATGATTAAATTACATGTGTATCTGTTATGATGGACTGTTAATGAATCGAACCATACAGTGAAAAATCATCAGAATTGAGCATAGTGCTGTTGTTTCCTGGTGGGTTTTTTGCAGTATCGATCAATACCACCAAGAGGTTTTAATTTTAAAGGAATATGTGCTGGTGCATCCAGCTTGTTAACTCACACAAGAAAAACCACACAGACCCTCATTTAAAATCTTGCAACAAATATACTCAGTGCCAATTTAAAACTCCCATTTATATACTTTAGGGGCTAATATATGCACAAATCATATCCAGCTCAGTGCTTATGAATAAGCTTGACATTTGTGCACCCTTTTCCAAATCCCTCACTGTTACAGCCTTCAGGGAGTGCACTTAGATAACAAACTGCAAAATTGTTTTGAGCAATTTAGTTGGTTGTGTGATATGGAGTTTAATTGATTTCTAATTATATGCCCTGGTGGGCCCATAATTTCGTGCATAAAAAACAAAGGGGGTTGTTAGCAAGGTCTGCTTTAGAATGCATCAGGACGCACTACTTTGTTTTCCCTGTAATTACACACTCCACTCATCTGCCTGCTCACACTCGGCACGCACACACTCAGGCGTGCACACTCACACACACCTTTGAAAAGTGTATTTTGAGAAGTAGGCAATGGCTTCTTTTTACCAGAACTTCCAAACCGCTGAGTAAGTACTTTAGAACACGACTGACTGATTCATATAAAGTTATGGGCAGACTCTGTTCCAACTAGGACTTCACATTACTTAAAGGCGCAGTAAACAATTTGAAACCAATACACTTTTTGCCGAAATGCAGCAAATCCTTCCCCACGGTCCGCTGGGTGTCATTTCTGTGTGCGCCGAGGAAAAAATCGTGTTTTTTCGTCACAGCCCTGACTCCGAAAATGGACGACTCAGGGGTTTCGGCCTGGTGGTTAGCACGTCCGTACCGCAAGCCCCAGGGCTGCGGGTTCGAGCCCCCTCCAGGGCAGTCAGAACACCACCACCAAACAACCTTCCTCCGAAATCGCTTCATGCCCCTTTAACTAAACTCACTTTGGCCCCACAGACTTTGCTTTGATGGTGTCAGCGATTAAATCCGATTGGACTCTCAAACTTCCTTTTAACTCCTCTTGAGAGAAAGTGAGTAGACCGGCATCCTCCCATAAAGCTGCGTGGACGAGCTTGTGAGGGTTGAGATGCTGCTGAGCGCTGTGCTGAGTAACAAGACAAATGGCCCCTGGAATAGACTGGCAGGTTAAAGCAGGGTTAATTACATTTCTGAACACATAGAAGTGAGGGGTTGTTGGGCAGGAGGAGACGGAGGAGGATGACAGGTGGGGAATCAATTCGGGTGGGGCTGTCTACGTTCAAAGACAGTTAAAATTTCTGATGTTGTAAGATACCACCGGGATTTATTCTACTTTTGAAAAAGTCATTTCCAGCCTCCTTCTTGTAATGAGTGTGTCTTGAGGTTTCAGTCATGTCACAGTGATCCCGAGCCTTAGAGCCACTTCTGAGTATTTCACTATAACGTGACAGTTACTGCTGTGCCATCCGGAATGTTCTCCGAGCTGCGTCGTCCACAATGGAGGATTAAACAGAGTGCAGTCAGTGAGCCAGTGGAAATGATGTTTTTTCATATCTATCCACGTCTTGTAACCTGGGAGGTTCCATGACAACACGGCCCGATTTGCCTTTGCCCCCGTGATCTTTAACGCGTCGCGTCTCCAAACCCCCCAGCGAGAGCACACACTTTTGTCTACAATCCATCCGCAAATGCCAAAGTGTCAAGTCAGTTTGCTCCTTGGAGAAAAAAAACAAAATGGAGCCAATGCAGATTTAGAGGACTGAGATTATGTTTGTGTGTCTTAAGTCACATAACATGATTTGGAACCGGTAATGGCCAGTTTGCAGCTCTTTACTACCTGGTGCTTTGGGTGCAAAGCTTTTAAGCTACATCACAATATTCATAATGACACTTGGCTGTTTTCTGGTGACTTTATATTGTGGTTTAATTGCACATTTTTAAGGGGCTGAAAACACTTAAAGTATTTTTTTTTTCTCATGCAGGTACAAATCAAACAGATGTTTTAGCAATAAAAGAACTAAACAACCCTGTAGGACATGAACCCGACCATGCTGGAAAATGCTATAGGGATGGAACATTTCTTTTCCTCGTTTTCCTTCTTTTCCCCATCACTTGAACAAATGAACGTTGCTACTCTTAACAAACCGCTGGTGTGCTAATTACAAGCACTGCAAGTGACAAGTGTGTGTGTGTGTGTGTGTGTGTGTGTGTGTGTGTGTGTCTGTGGGCCTGTAGTTGCTGTCAAGTGCATGCGTGAGTACGTGTCATGTGAAACATGATGCAATGAGGCGGGTGTGGGCGGCGGTATGGCGGCGGTATAGCCAGGGCACATCAGTCATCGCAACATGTAATCATGACCTGTGGACTATAGTAGGAGTTTTTTGTGAGCGCAGACAGGAGCTGAATTGACGCACAAAAGCTAATTCCTGGAACCTGGGGAAAAAGGTTTGCTTGTGCAACATCCTTTTGTTAATGCGAGGCAGGGGAAGCGACGGAGGGAGAAGAGCGGTCTGGGTGGAAAACTGTGTGGAAGGGGGGGGGGGGGGTCGGAAGCTTCATGTGCCTTAGGTAAATGACAAGTAGACCTCTCTTAAAGAGACGTGCACACTGTTGAATTCATCCCTCAGGTGCATCCAGTCGTACAAATCAGTATGTGGGGATAAAGAACCCGGTGGTGGTGACCACGAGTGGGGGGGATTGAAGCTACCTGGGAAAGGGTTAAGGAAATGTTCTGCAGGAAGTGACTGTTGCCGAAAGCCATTGAAGAAATGATTTTGATACCCCCATTTACTCTCTTGCCAAGATTGAGTTGAACGCATCGATGCCATTGTCATGTTTGTGCATTATCTTTGAAGCTGGGGCCAGGAGTAAATTATCTCAGCTTAGCATCGCTGAGTTTGGCATAGAGACTAGTGCTGGAAGGTTTCCCCTCTGTAACTGTTTAGACAGCATATAACTGCATAAACAGTGCTGATGGTGTCATTCGGAGCGAGGGTCCGCGGTATCGCTCATCCTGAGCATGAGCAGAGGGTGAGGACTTTGTGTCGAGGAGTTCTTTGAGGTGGGGAAATGAGCGGAACGGGAAGGAGAATGACGATCAGTTTTATCACTAGGGGGTTTGGGGGGGTTGTAAATAGCACCCCCAATAAAATGTGAACATTGGACTGACCATAAGGACCCGCCTCTCCGAGGAGGCATGACTTGAAGAGGAATTTTTGTTTGCGGTGCGTCGACAGTAGCGACTCTCTCCAGCCACGCAGCTGTGTGACAGTGCTCAGGACTCGGATAGAACAGCGGCAGAGTATGTGCTACACCCCCCATGAAGACCTCGCCGTAGCATCACTCCACCTGTCATTCATGACATTTATTCCCTGTCAGGCAACTTATACTGATGACGTATTCTGTCTGAGGTGAAAAGTTGTTCTCTCGCCTCCCCCCTGATGCCTTAGATGCGCAGGCAACATAGAAATGCTAGAGGACCACTTTCGGGGCTAAAGGTGTAAAAGTACTTTTCCCCATTTTCCCCGTCTCCCTATTCCTCTCATATCCACCTACTCACACAGACATGTACACACACACACACAGGACGTTCTGGGAGGCGGGCCTCCCTATAGCATCCTATATCACACTCCACAATTTGTCATCTTCCATTAGGGTGGAGGATAATAGATGAATAGTGACAGTGATGATAATTGCTTCCCCCTCCTTGTCAGCCAGAGGTTGGGTGAAGTGACAGACAGGCACAAAGAAAGGCAGAAGGTAAGAAAGAAAGAAAGAAAGAGAGAAAGAAACAGCCTGACCAGCTACATCCATCCTCCCCCGGTGTTGCTCTTTTTGTTTTTAATCACATTGTCTCATCACTGATCCTCTGCATTATTGGAGAATATATTGCCATACGTCAGATTACACTAACTGTACAACCATGAATAGATATTGTGTTACGAGTGAAGAATGAACTGTAGCCACTGACCTCCACCAAAAAACAAGCGGATGGGTCGTTTTTGAAACGCCGCATTGTGACGTATGTGGCCGTTTTTCGAGTCACCAGGCCTGTAGTGTATGTTCACGGCCCCCCATCAAGTTTCTTTATTTAAAACGGATTTGCTGCGTTGGTAAAGCAATTACAGGCCCACGATGCTCTGAGGCGAGAAAAAAAGGATTTGTGGTTTACCTCCTGTCACCGGTAGAGCCGCTATTATACTTGTCGGAGGAACACTTTCAGCCATTGTCTCATAGGAGTAAGTCAGGAAACGAAGAGGAGCTCAATGTGAAACGGGGGGAAAAGTTTGCGGACTAAAGTAGAAGTCCTGAAGTCATAACCCGGGACGACGCTCTGCTCCGCTACAGCCTCTCTGTGTCAGCGCAAGCTTCCATTATACAATACTTTCATCTGTCTTTGTAGAAAAAATGAATAATTTTGCTGCGGTTTAGTTTTAATATTCTAAGACAAACTAGAATCCTGTTTCCACAAATCTTAAAAAGTGGAAAAGTATCTGCTCAATGGCTGCAGTGTATTCACAGATTACATCCCCCAGCACAAAACATGAGGGAAATCCAAATTTCAGTCAATGTTCCCTTACCTCAACTGTAGTACACCTTGATCAGTATTCAACAGGACCTCCAGTTCACGTGATCACTGAATGTCAGTGACAATTGACCAACCTGTTTGACAGTTGAAAATAATCACTTCAATGGCAAGAATTTGGGGCGTTGAAATCTTGGTCACGGAGGCCGCACACTTCAGGGTGAAATATGAAGTGTGAAGTGACAGCGGCACTATGAAGTATTGACCTCTCCTCGCAGGGATTCACAGTTGATTAATGGTCCGAGGGAGGCGAGAAGTGACACAAGAGAACCTATGGGGTGAGGTCAAGAAGAGGCGACAAATATTGATCAGTGGTAGAGTGGTGAACGACGTGGGGCCAGAAAACAGGGTGATGTCTGACATCTGGGTTGGGAACCCGTGGAGCGGAAAGGCTCTTGCTTACATTTTACTTTGAAAGAGGTGATATTGGTCGTGTGTGAGTGTCATTCGGTTGCGAGCTACTGTGCGTTTGTGTTTGTGCGTACGTGTTGTTTTTTTATGTAATTGAATCAATGCACAGGGGCACCGTGTTACAGTGCACAGCTCCTCCAGAAATAACGGCATATGACAAGGGTAATCCTATTACGATGCCATTCAAGCCCTCCTCTAACAAGCTCACGGACTGCTGGTGTCATAGAGCACCCGCTTAGGGGGTGAAAGGCAGTCTGCTCTCACAATTTTTGTGCCAGCGACCAATTTCCGGGTGTACGCTTTCTGTCATCGTGACCCAGCAACAGGTAGATGTGGAAACAGCAGAGTCGTCTTGTGAAGAAGACAGTGGAGAAGGAGACGGTGGAGATTACATGTTGATTTAAATGAATAGCACCAAATGTAAAAATATCAGAAGCATCTTACCATCAGGTAGCATATTATGTATGGGGGAGGGGGGGGGCGGGGGGGGGGGGGGGGGGGGGGGGGGGCAATGAGGACGAATGCATGGCCCGTGATTAAGTATATTTTTTTCTAATAGTTAAATAGTACAGTTAGGTCTAAGTAAATAATGAATAAAAACAAATGGAGCCAACCAAGCAGCTATAGGTGCACCTAATTATTGTATTTGATATACACAAGTGCAGCATAATTATGGTCAATTCTGCTTTTATCTGATATTTTACATTAGGTAAAATATATTTTACATTAGGTACTTTTCATTTAAGTCAATAAAGTTTATTCTTTATAGTAGTTTAATAGTATCAGTGTCACCGGTTAGAAGGAGCTGGTCCCAAATGAAGTTTAGGGAAGAAGTATTCAATAACTAAGGTAACAAAAAACAGGAAAAATAAACAAAGTCCAGCTCTCCAAAGCTCAAATCCCAAAAATTGTCTACCTTATACTGTCTGACATGCTTTCTAGTTCTGCTCTAATAATCAGTTAAACAGTGAGTTAATGTGCAAATACTGTCTCATGTCATAGGTGTCATAAATATGCTTTTAAAGGCTGCATACGTGATATTGTGCTGAAAGAGCGAGGCTGAACCTGCATGTCCCAGAGGAGAAAAAAAGTGACATGGAAATAAATAGCATATTCTGTTCTCCCATTCTATGCATTTTTGGCTCATTCGCATGTTTTCAATTTTAGCATTGCTAAATAAAAAATCACTTTGAGGATGTGGACGAACCAAAAAGCTTGGCTGACACCAGGCAAACGTTGGATTTAGCTTCTGCAGTCTGAGCCAGTATTAGTGAACACAATGCACTGCAGTCTGCATGTGAATCTATCATGATGTGCAGGCCTGTCACTGAGAACAAGACAGCTATAGAACAAACTGTATTTGCAGCTCAGAGAGAAAGTAACAATCTGCCATAAACCAAAACACCCGACATGTTTCACCATGTTGATCTCAGTCACTCAGATCGCAGATATGGTCCAGTTGGCTATTTTTCTGTCAACTGCCAGTTTGCGTTTGGACAAAAACACATTTTCTTTCTCTCCAAGCATGCATCCGGTTTCCTACAAAATGTGTACAATTTGAGATGACTTTAATTCATCAACAGAAAACTGATACTGCGCAGCTCACGTGCGGCTTTCGACATTTCTGAGGGTCTGTTCGGAAACACTCCCGAAGACACCAACAGGAATATCTCTGCAGCAATTCTCAAGTGCTGATAAAAGTTTAAAAAAACTACTTGCCAAACATACACTCTCAAGGTTTGCTGTTCTCCGTCCTTTCTGCATTTCCTTCTGTTCTTACGAGGATAGATTTGCCAAAATGAGGGCCAGTTGCGTTAGCCAAGGTCACTGGGGGGGTTAGGAAGCCAAACTCCCCCTGAAGGCAGTGGGCACTGTGCAGGGTGTGTCCTTAAGGACTGAAGGGAAATTGAATGCATACGTGATCTTTATGCACAAGTAGAAGCTATAGGCTATTCAGACCATTTCTACATTGGTGCAGTAGCCAGTGTGCCAGGAAGCCACCCAAGAAGGCCGTATTCAAAATGCCTTTTGTGGAGCTTCTAAGCAGAGAATAGCAGAGGGGAAAAAGGCAAAGGAAGAAACAAAATCAATCCAGACATATGATTAAAAGAGGTGCTTGCAGGATTTAACATAGCGCAGAAAGGAAAGTCTTAGGCGGTAGAAAGATGTATCACATGGAATTCCTGCGAGCCGTCTTTGCTTTGTGTCATCATCTCTTGGCTGACATTGATCAGAGCTGACTTGAGAAAATGTGGCAGATGAGCAGCGAAGTAAACCCCCCCCCCCCCTTCCCACTCCCACATGTCACATACAACAATGAACCACTGCATGACTCATAGCTGGGGATTCCTTGGGTGGTGAATCTGCCGACTGCAGAATGACTATCCTGGGCTCAGCACTTTCATCTGGATTGAGTTGACAGGTTAAAGCCATAGATGAATTCCTCTCTTAATTAAATCCGTAACAAGCTGCTGTTGGTGTGTGCAGGAGAAAGAGAGGACACTGTTTTGTCCTATTAGTTTGTTGTATCCATCAGGACTGCTTACACTGTACTTGCTGTATATATAATGTGCTTCCAGGCCCACTGCAGCCTTTACAGGCCCAGCCTAACTGTCTTGACTTCCACCCAATAGGTGCTAGAAAAGTCTGACACAAGCTCGAAAATAAACGGGCTAAATGAACACAACTGGAATCCATTTTAAGTCACAGTTCAGTAGCATTCAGAGCCATTATCTTCATATTTCACATATTTTATCTGGAAACCCTTCTCTTTGAAAAATGTGATATCAAGCGCGGGGAGTCGTTTACTTTGTACAGAGCAAGATAACAATGTTGCCACATTTTTATAGGCTTCAAAATTGTCAACCATAGTGGAGCATATAGCAGCTGAAGAGAGAGATATTTTTTCAGGACTTGGTGGAGAAGAGCAGAATATTAGTGTGATCTTACGTTCATTATGTGGACATGAAGATGATTATGCTCCTTTTTCGAACATGCTCACATTACCAGCATCTAAAATGATAATTTTTAGGTGTTTTATTTACAGCTTGCTCTGTATGTGCATGCTCTGTATGTGCATAATTGAAAACCATAATAAGAAATTAAATTTAAGTTTTTTTAAATTTTGTTTTTTGTATAGCGCCATATCACAACATACATTGTCTCAAGGCACTTTACATAGTGAGGTCAATATTTCAATATTACAGGGAAAACCCAACAAGTCCCAAGTAATCTTGCAAGACAAGCAGCAAATGGCAAAGCTGATCAATTTGCAAACTGTTAACATTCAAGGCAGAATCTAACGAGTTGATGTGTGTTTAGTTTCTGGTCTCGGCGGAAATTTTATTTCATTTCAGGTCTCGGCATACAGTGTGTCTGGGTGAAAGCTGAAAACAATTAGCAAATCAATAGCACATAAGTGTAAAAAGGTAAAACAATGCTCCTTTTTCTCAAAATTTATTAAAATTTATGAATTTATTACATTTATTCAAACATTATCATTCCTTACAGTTGTTTAGATAACTTAATCGAACTGAAATCCGCATTTAAATTTTCCACTACGCCATTTATTTTGGATCCATACGTTTTTAAATACAAGCAAATATGAACAAAGGACAAAAGCAGGCCTTTCATATCAACAACTGCGCAAAAGAATTGTCATTCAAAAAGGAAATTTGATGCCACAGGTTTTAGGGTTTAGTGACCATTGGAAACCAGCTTTCCTCACAACTTAGATAGACGCACAATGTAGGATATATAAAGACCTTTTCTTGAAACCTGTTTATTAACAGGAACTGAATATGTGGATTTATGACCATCCTGGTAACAATCCAGCACAATGCCATGAAAGTGTCAGCTTCGTTCCCCAAGCTATTTGTCTTGGTCCTCTGTCTAATGTAATTAAGATTAAACTGAAAAGATCTATCGGCAGAGTGAAGAAAAGCCTGTGCAGCAATTCTTATAGTATCTCTTAGGCTATGAGTTAGGCACAGCACACAGTCAGGGGCAAGTTTATACATCATTTAAATCACTGGACCCCTTTTCTGTATGGCTGCATATCAACTTTGGATCTGTAAATGCAAGGTGGTAAGAGCAATGGCTCTCTACAGTATATATACGTATGAATACTTGGAGTATTAAAAAGTTAAACATTTGAGCAGCAGTGAAGTAATCATTGACTATGAATTGCAAATAAGTAGAAGTTTACCGTGTTTTCCAAGCATTCTTTTGTAATGAACAGTTAACTAGTTTGGAAGCTGTCTCACTTACACTTGCAATTTATACTTCCAATAAAATACACTGTTCACTCCGAAAACGTAAACACTAATGTAGTCAACGAATTTTAGTCAACCTAGTGCATTTGCACAATTTTCGCTAGCTAACGCAAACAGTATTTCAAAACTCACAGGTGACAAAATGTTTTGGTCATGAATCCCAGAAACACAAATTTTCCTGAGAGTTCATTACAATCTTATCAAAAGACAACCTCAACTAATCAATCAAACTGTATTCATATAGCACCTTTCAAACGGATCGAATACAATTTAAATTTAAAAAGTGAATTAATGACTTTAATTAAAAGATTAAAAGATTAAATATTGAAGATTTTGAGATGAATGCATACCAAGACCTAAAAGATATGAAAAACAAGCAATAAAAAGAATCAAAAAATAGTACTGGTGGACAGTGGGGAGTGAGGATGGAGACGACAGGAAGAGCAGCGGGGATTCCTCCACCCGTTTGGACAGACGTACAGTAGGCTTTGTATGTGGGCAGAAAATTATCAGTGGACCTCCTGCTGTGCCTCAGCTCGTCACTGTTTAACTGCCCGTTGTGCGCTGTGCCGCTCGGCCATATTTATGAAGGGGAGCCATTCTCACTCATGCGGATGACGACTGTAATTCGGCGAGAAAGCGAAAGCGCTGAGTCGGCAAAGCCTGCCTGTCTTGGGAAGGTCACAGCATTCCTGTGTCACTGACAAATGAGCTGAATTTCAGGCTGCCGCTCACTGCCGTTCCGCTCCGGTGTCTTTAAAACGGGGACGGAAGGATTAGAGGACGGAGACGTGCACTGTTATACTCCATTTCTGGCACACTGTATGAGAATACAGCATACAGAGATACCTCTGCAAAATACCTCCTTGAAATTTAACAATGTGAAGTTGGCATTTCTCCGAGACCGGGCATTATAGGACACCTTTTATTATCATTCATATATAGATATACATAGTAGCTTTACTGCTTTGCTTCTGACCATAGCCAGCAAACTGGTCATCTGTCACAACTGTGAAAAGTGTTAGGGCCTCAGGGCCACAGTCACAAATGAACTGTGGCCCATCTACCGCAGAGGAAATCCCCTGAAGAGTCCTATCGTGGCTCTGTCTCCGCCCACTGGAGCTGGAAAAGCCCCCTGTCTCTCTGTGATGATGTCGGCTGCAGAAGAATGCCCACTCTGCCACTGGCAAAACCTGGCCAGCTGGCACAGTTAACCTGCTGAATCATCTTACATCGAAGGAGACATATTATTCTCGTATTCAGGTTCGTCACTTTTATTTGAGTTATTTCTTGAGAAGGTTTGCGGGCCCTAATGTTCAGTAAAACACATCAGTTTCCTCATGCTGTCCATTCCTGCAGCTCCTCGTGTCATCCTCGGCCTGAAACGCTGGTTTTTGTCTCTTTTAAGGCCCCCCTTCTGTTAAAGGGATAGTTCAGTGATTTTGAAGTGGGATTGTATGAGTTACTTATGCATAGTAATATGCCAACTCGCGCCGGTGCAGTGAATCAGCGTATCAGCAATACATGGCCTAAAGTAAGCTTAAAAAAAAAGAGCAAAGTGAAAAAAAATACATCCTTAAGCGTACAATTAAACAAATATTTTTTTTTTTAATATAATAATTTTAATAAATTTAAAACAAAAACAGACTTGCAGTCCCAAAAGGTCCAAAAAAAACAAAAGCGCTAGAGAGATAAAACAAAACAAACCAGGGGAAGAAGGATCGAGGACTTCAACAGAACAGGGCAGGAATCCATGATCTGGTCAAGGTGTGGACAATCACAGGGGGCAGGGGACACAGGAGAAGTAAAGCGAACAGACCACAGACAGGGACACGGGAAGCGCAGAGACACGAGGAGGGAAACTACAAAGTAAAAACAGGAAATCACAAAATTCAAGATGTCAACACAGCAAACGTAAATCAAAGCAAAAACAGAATGTCCAAACGAAACTCAACAGTGATGTTCTTTTCGAGTCCGAGTGTTCATGATCCTGGCAGATCGTGACCCCTTCCGATGAAGCCGAGTCTGCTCTGATTGGCCAGCTGGTCCACTTTGCTGTGATAGGGCTACAATGGCTTCAAGTGTGTGTACTAAATTTTGGGGTACGGTCGAATTGTCAAATTGGCTCAGGAAGTTTCCTAATTCTTGAAGTGACCCGGAATTATTTGATCAGCAGCCATGATAAGATCTGTTCGGATGTTCTAAATGCATAGGAAAGGAGATTCAATGCTTCCTTTCCCATCTCCTTTACAGCATAGGGTACACTGGAGCTTCCTTTGCGAAAGGATAGGAGATATAGACGCCCCACAATTCATTGCGGCGGCGATATTTAACGTGACGCGCCATGCACCAACGTCAACGATTCAATCCGTAGTAGAAGTAGAAGAAGTAGAAGAGTATGCATGTGACCCAGAATAGACACACGTCATCATGTAAGTTACTGTTACGTATGAATCATTTGCATCTCATGTCACACGCTGGTCAAACACACTGACACATGCTGATGGAGCCGCTGCGTTTCACCGAGGCAGACGCACGTCAATAACGTCCGCCGTCGCGTGATGACGTAGTATAGTTTTTCAAGTTTCATAGTTGATTCAAATGTAAATTTTGCATGATTTTGTTGTCATTTTTTGTTGACCCTCAAGAGCAGATTTCATACCATATTAAATTTCATATTTCAAAGATACAGCATCAGGATCAAGCTGATGGCTCCAAAACAGTAGACAGTAAGAGTACTTCATCTCTTAAAAAATCTCTTATTTATCGCTGTATAGTATCTGATTACATAGTACAAATAGTGCATTCACTTTGCAAGCTTTATTTTGTGTATTTTTGTGTAATTGTACTATAACTTCTAATTACATTTAAGTGTTTAAGGCTTCATGGACGAATGAATTGCTTTAATAAGAACATTTGAGAATTTTGTCTTTAGATATTGGTGAAATTGTGCTGGTGATTTTCTTCAAAATGTTAAACAGGTAAAATGCCTGAGACTGTCAAAATATTGCCTCTCTAACAGCGAAAAAGTTTCATTGACTTGGTTAATCAATGTAACCAGAGTACCACACTGCCTCCTACTGGCCATACCGGACACAGAGGGGTCTGATAGTTTTCGAATAGAGTATGAACTCACTCAAGGAGCCACGCTGGCAATTGATCAACAATATAGACACAAAGCCAATATTTCCGCCGAGGTTCATGAACACACATTTTACACTTTAGACTCACTGCCTTACTGGGAATAAGAGTGCATGTTATTGGAGTTTAGCACAAATCTTCCATTTGCAGCAGTTTATGACATTTCACAGTGTCCTTTACACACGTTATTTGAATTTTAACTGAACTGTCTGTTCAGTTGAGCTTTGGGAAGCCTGAACAATAATACTAAATGAAATGACCCTGAGTGTCTGCCGACTGAAATGATTAATACAGACATTACCTGTTGAAAGTGTACAGTTGCTATGGGTCTGTCAACAGAAAAAAAAGAAGGAAGACAGTTACAAGGATCACTTTGATAAAAAGAAAAATAACAACATTCGATATATTTATGAGCACAGCTGTCCTCAGTGTTGACAGTCAGTAGTGCCGCATACAATGACAGTAATGTCACATACATTGCTGTCTATGCTTTATGTTGAAATACGGTTAACGTGTTGTCGAGGCACAAGCAATTCTTACATAACACACACCTTTTATAGCAATAATAACACTTCTAACACAATAATAACAACCTGTTAATTTATTTCTGTTTCTCTGGTCTATAGATGCAGGCTGGTGGAATATAACAATTATTTAAAAATTGCTACGTTTTGTGTGTGTGTGTGTCATACATAAAGGAGAATACATCCTGTATAGTGGAAAACCAGTTTGGAGCCAGAGCCACAAGGTTGAACCACTTCTGTGTCAACAGTTGTTGCAATGATGTGCGGATCCTGAAATGCTTTGCATAGATAGAATCACGAGGGTTAGAGCTTTAAAACCATGTTTTCCCGTGGCAGCCTCCTGTGGGTCCAGCGTAGACCATTTGTAATATGATATAAAATATTATTACACGAATAAACACTTGAAAACACATGAATAAAGACTAGTAGACCATTAAAGTCTGTATTACGTTAGCCTGTGCGTTCCAATTTAAAATGTTGAACAGGTGTGTATCTGTAAAGTGGGTGTAGCTGCTGAAATCATATTCAATATCCTGTCGCAGCTGTCGCGGACGATGAAATTGGATCCACTCCTGATAAACGTTTCTCATCTGAATGGGCGAGGGAACGGCAAGGTAGCATCCATGATGATGCATGAGTACTGGATGCACATTTTTCAAGAGCTTTAAAGTTCTGTCCTCAGCCAAAGCCACTGAGACTCCCCAGTTCCTCAAACAGTTTATTTCTCCTTTCTCACCTGCCTGTGATCCACAGACAATTCAATTCAATTCAATGTATTTGTATAGCGCCATATCCCAGCAAACATTGTCTCAAGGCACATTACATAGTGAGGTCCATATTACAATATTACAGGGAAAACCCAAGAAATCCCACAATGAGCAAAGCACTTGGCGACGGTGGAGAGAAAAAAACTCCCTTTTAACAGGAAGAAATCTCTGACAGAACAATCAAAGATAGATTTATGTTTACAGGTATGGCTAACCTCAAGCTCTCAAGGTGTAGCAGCCCCCTTTGTTGTTTTTGTTGTTGTCCCGGGACAAGAGGTGTGGACTGTATCTACTGGTATTGTCCAACAGACAGTTGTAACTAGGTGGGGAATTAAATACTGAAACTAAATGAGATGAATTATATTGGGGTTAGACTGTAAGGCAGCACTTAAATCTTAAGGAAACAGTAAAGAAACTTTTTTATTTTCCTGTTTTTTCTAATCTCTTATATTGCAACTACATTCACAACATATCAACAAAGGGAACTTTAACTATGATTTAAAAAATCTAATAAAGTATAATGAAAGATTTCACCAAAAAACTTTATTCATAGTGTCAAAAATACAGGTTTATAAAATGCCTTGCATGTCCTCCGATAAAGCCTTGTAATAGGCACATGACATACGCAGACACACAAATGGAGCCTGTAAACATTTATTAATATTAATAATAATAATAATAATAATACATTTCATTTATACAGCACTTTTCATTGTTAAAAGCAATCTCAAAGTGCATTTTTGCAAACTTCCTCCTGGTGTCATATCATATCATTATGTCACACACACACACACACACACACACACACATTTATTACAGTGTTGTGGGTAACAGCACAAGCCACTAGAGGGCGTAGCAGGCTCGTGGGGCAGCTCAACATTGTGCTCTCCAACCTGTACTCAGGTTTCTTATGCAAGACTTCTCCCAAGTTCTGTCCTCCCTGAAGCTGCTGCCGGGCAGTCACGTCCACACGCAAGCGCTGTAAAATAAGCCGCAGCTCATAAATATCTTCTGAAAAAGTGTGCTATTCAGAGACGTAGTTTATATAAGTGCAACCAACATGAGAAGGCCGTCTTTTTTCTTTTTCTTTTTTTAAATAACACCGACACTTTCTCTGAACTTACTCGTCATACTTGTCTTCCTGTCCACAAGGAATCGGGTGACAGCAAGTAAAATAAAGTGAAATAATCCATCCCGGTGGACCAGCTGCTTCCTTTCCCTTTTGCCTACTTGGAGCTGACCCATGAGGAAACTGCAGCTCAAAAGAGGATGTGATTTAATCACATTACGGCTTGATCAGCCCTGACTGAGTCATGGTCCTCGACTCATGGCCTCTAAATGAATCACAGAGCCACAAAGTCAGGGACAATTTGTGTGTCACCGTGATTGAATCAACTGTTGAAATCCAATCCAGACAAACAACAGGTTATCCACGAGGCCCTCCCCTGGGCATTACCACCGCGTTGCCCGGTGACTGTCAGTGTTTTCAGGAAACTGCTGTGTAATGGGGGGAATGGCTGCGAGGCTAAATGAGAGCCGATTTCACTAGTTAAGTCTGAGAGTTACACGCGTTTTTCATGTTTTCTCATCCCCCTTTCCCCACACTGACTTTTCCTTTTAATGGAGGAGAATCTTTGGATTGTGCAGCTAATAGAAGTCTTGTGGCTTCATCGTTTCCAGGTCTCATGATTTCATGGAAATGCATCACACTCACAAAACCCATGACATGACCAAAGCTTTCCTCTCCTCTCCTCTCCTCTCCACTCCCCTCCTTAGTGAGACTTCTCCTTTAGTGAGATTAGGTGTGTGTGTGTGTGTGTGTGTGTGTGCGTGCGTGTGTGTGTTTGTGTGTTAGTGTGAGATTTGTGCGTCTTTGTGTATGTGTTAAATCTCATGAGGATTATCACATGAGTTGTGGTTAACGTACGCACAGGCAAGCTAATGTCAAGTAAGGAGACACGGGGAACATTCTCAACAAATGAATGTGTTAGATCATTTAATATTTTGAGGTTAAGTATGTTATTCTTAAACCGGACTGTTGCATTGTGTGTTTTTCCCCTATGCGTCAGTGAATTTCTTTGTTTTATTATTTTTTTTCTTTGTTGTGCTGTTTATTTCAATTTATGGGCACTGAAAGTAGATTTTCATTATTTCAAGCCACGATGGACCCATGATAAAAGGACTGATGCTATGAGTTAATTGTATACACACATATCTGTAGCTCGGGATCGATTTTGCATATTTCTTTCTGCTTGTATGCATCACAGAAAATGGTTATTTATTCAGATTTTTAATGGGATCTCAAGTATCTCTGGTATAATAAATAATAGTGATAATAAACTTTATCTATATAACACTTTTCACAGCTTAAAATGCAGCTCCATGTGCTTTACATGATAAAGGTAGTTAAACAGAACAATAGAAGCTTAAAAAAAAGAACCTATTTGGGCAATACAGGATGTTAAAACAACACAAGCTTTGAAAAGAGTTAAGCAAGTCAAGATTATCATAAAAGAAAATGGATTTTTTAATTGTGTCGACAGAAGATGCATTTTGAATATTTGGTGGGATTTCCGGTATAATTTTCGTCCCATCAGAAATAATGAACATAGAGTACATACAATAGGCAGATATTAGCTCAAGATGCTTGCCATTAAAGAACTAAATGCACATGGATGTATGAATTTATTTTTCACAGCATAATATAACGGCCTTTGTCCTGTAAATGATACTAGACTATACTAGATAGACCTCAGGAATGTCTACACTAAGTGCTGATCCTGGTTGTAGGTGACACTCCCATCGGTGCCTGGACAACTCTCCAAGCCCTCATTAAAATGAAGAGACATTTCATTTCCCTGAGATTTAATTCAATAATTCTAGGGAAGTGTGGAGGAAACAGATGATCTCTAAATTAATTACACTGACTTACAAAACTTTGTATTACGCCTTGTTGTGTATTACAACTCAGTCTGTTTTAATACTCCTCAGTGTGTTTTGTAGTGCCCCTCAGTCTGTTTTAATAATATAGCCTTCAGTCTGTTTTAATACTCCTTTAATATTCCTCAGTGTGTTTAGTACTACTCCTTGGTCTGTTTTAATACTCCTCAGTGTGTTTTGTAGTGCCGCTCAGTCTGTTTTAATAATATAGCCTTCAGTCTGTTTTAATACTCCTTTAATACGCCTATGTGTGTTCTGTACTACTCCTTGGCCTGTTTCAATACTCCTCAGTGCGTTTTGTAGTGCCGCTCAGTCTGTTTTAATAATATAGCCATCAGTCTGTTTTAATACTCCTGTAATACTCCTTTGTGTGTTCTGTACTACTCCTCAGTCTGTTTTAATACTCCTCAGTGTGTTATAGTGCCCCTCGGTCTGTTTAATACTCATCAGTGCGTTTGAATACTCCTCAGTGTGTTTTAGTGTCCCTCGGTCTGTTTTAATACTCATCAGTGTGCTTTAATACTCATCAGTATGTTTTAATACTCATCAGTGTGCTTAAATACTCATCAGTGTGCTTAAATACTCATCAGTCTGTTTTAATAATCATCAGTGTGCTTTAATACTTATCACTCTGTTTTAATACTGCTCTGTGTTTGTAGTACCCCTCAGTCTGTTTTAATACTCATCAGTGTGTTTTGATACTCATCAGTGTGTTTTAATACTCATCAGTCTGTTTTAATACTGCTCTGTGTTTTGAAGTACCCCTCAGTCTGTTTTAATACTCATCAGTGTGTTTTGATACTCATCTATCTGTTTTAATACTCATCAGTGTGTTTTGATACTCATCTATCTGTTTTAATACTCATCAGTGTGAATTAATACTCGTCAGTCTGTTTTAATACTCATCAGTGTGTTTTGATACTCATCTATCTGTTTTAATACTCATCAGTGTGTTTTGATACTCGTCAGTCTGTTTTAATACTCATCGGTGTGTTTTGATACTCATCTATCTGTTTTAATACTCATCCGTGTGTGTTCATACTCGTCAGTCTGTTTTGATACTCATCTATCTGTTTTGATACTCATCTATCTGTTTTAATACTCATCCGTGTGTGTTCATACTCATCAGTCTGTTTTAATACTCATCTATCTGTTTTAATACTCATCCGTGTGTGTTCATACTCGTCAGTCTGTTTTGATACTCATCTATCTGTTTTGATACTCATCTATCTGTTTTAATACTCATCCGTGTGTGTTCATACTCATCAGTCTGTTTTAATACTCATCAGTGTGTTTTGATACTCATCTATCTGTTTTAATACTCATCCGTGTGTTCATACTCGTCAGTCTGTTTTGATACTCATCTATCTGTTTTAATACTCATCCGTGTGTGTTCATACTCGTCAGTCTGTTTTAATACTCATCGGTGTGTTTTGATACTCATCTATCTGTTTTAATACTCATCCGTGTGTGTTCATACTCGTCAGTCTGTTTTGATAATCCTCTGTGTGTTTTGATACTCATCTATCTGTTTTAATACTCATCTGTGTGTGTTCATACTCGTCAGTCTGTTTTAATACTCATCAGTGTGTTTTGATACTCATCTATCTGTTTTAATACTCATCAGTGTGTTTTGATACTCATCTATCTGTTTTAATACTCATCGGTGTGTTTTGATACTCATCTATCTGTTTTAATACTCATCCGTGTGTGTTCATACTCGTCAGTCTGTTTTGATACTCCTCTGTGTTTTGATACTCATCTATCTGTTTTAATACTCATCAGTGTGTTTTGATACTCATCTATCTGTTTTAATACTCATCAGTCTGTTTTGATACTCATCTATCTGTTTTAATACTCATCCGTGTGTGTTCATACTCGTCAGTCTGTTTTAATACTCATCAGTGTGTTTTGATACTCATCTATCTGTTTTAATACTCATCAGTGTGTGTTCATACTCGTCAGTCTGTTTTGATACTCCTCTGTGTGTTTTGTAGTACTCCTCGGTCTATTTGCAGTGCTCTAAATGGGAGGCGGGGCTTCGTTCCAAATTGGGCATGGGTTTGGTGACGTCACCGTGGCCAGCGCCCCTGCTCGCCACACCAGTCAGAGCACGCGCTCACCCCCGGCGACGAGAAGCCCCGGACATCAGTTGAACATGGCGTTGAGTTAGAGAGCTGTCACCTGGTCGACAGAGCTATATATATATATATATATATATATATATATATATATATATATATATAAATAAAAAAACACCAGCGACCCTGCGAAAGCCTGCGACGGATTCACATCTGACCGCCGACGCCGTGCGGCCCGACAACATTCCTCTCTCGCAAGTGCATCCTCCTCCGCCGCTAACTGGGACTCTGCGTAGTCCGCGGAAGAGGGGCGGCGCGGCCGGCTCGACAGCTGACGTCCACGCGAATTGCTTTTTTTTTTCCGCCACGAAATGCGTGACAACCATTTGAGCTAACCGACGTCGACTTGCGCGGTGGGAGCTCGCCCACGACCCCCGCCGAGCCTCCGCCACCCGGGGCTGACTCCACCGCCCCCTCCGCGCGCCGGAGCTTCTCAGCCAGTCGACGACGACGCGCCATGGATTCCGCCAACCGTCGCTCCGTGTTCCGCTCGTGAAGACGCACGGCTCGGTTCACCTCCGAAACCGCGTCGGCCGGGTTCCCTCGTTCTTCTTCTTCTTCTTTTTTGGGGGGGGGGGGAAACACACTCGGCGCGCGAAGCGTTCGCCGCGACATGTCAGACAACCAGAGCTGGAACTCGTCCGGTTCCGAGGAAGACCTGGAGCCCAGAGAGGAGCCCGCGCATCCCGTCGGCATCGGCGAGTTCAGCGGTGTCCTCAGCAAGGTACGTGTATATACGGGACGACAACCCCCCCATGGCACGACCCGGGGTCCCTGTACCCCTTCGTCGACATTTTTTCCTACATTGCTGCCCGCCGATGAAAGATCGGTACTCTCCACTGACACAAAAAGGGAAAGCCCCTACTGCGCAACTCGATAACACGGGGTGCAACCCCCCCCCCCCCACACACAAATAGCCACTGATCGATCGTCTGTCCGTGTGTTCGCTGTGGGACCCCTGGTGGTCACGTGCGGTGGCTGCTCAACGTCAACATTATACTGAATAATTGGGGCATGTGATAGTTTTGCCTCGAGTACCACTGCATGTGTCAATATTGGCGTTTCCCTTTAAAAAGAAAGAAGTATTTGTGCTGATCCTGTGTGTGATGATCCTGCAGATGAGCTCACTTCCAAAGGCTCTAAGCGGGGCCTGCTGCACACTCCTGTGGACGATGGCATGTCCACTTGGCTGTCATACCAACGCCCACACTACAAATGCTGCTGTGTTGGTGTGTCTGGGCCCATGCCCAGTGATACTGGGCGGGGGGGGGGAGAAAAACCCCCAAACAATTTCACCAGAGGTGCCAGAGAACATTCGTCGGGGGGGCCATCAGTAAAGATGTTTGGCGATCTGTCCTGTCTTTTGCTTTGGGGAACAGACAGTTTAAGCCTGCCGCCAGACAAAAGTCTCGGGTTAACCCAGTTTGCCATATGCCTTTGTTTCGGGGCGAACTGGCCGCAGTTTCAATTGGTTAAGCCGCTGGCATGATAATGTGGCATTAATCTCCCCGTACACTGTTTCCAAACGGATTGCACGCTGACCTGCTAACCAGGCATATTGTGAGATTAGGGCGGCTCTGCGTCACACACTCTTGTGACAACGAAATCCTAATACAGGATTCACCCCGAAGTGAAGCATCTCGAAATAGGGCACATTCATTTTTATGTTTGTCCTCTCTCCAATTTAACAGTCCTGTAATATTGACAGAGGCTCGCGTTGTCTTCCATTGTCGTTGTCGTTGTTGATTCAGCTCTCTCTGGTAACTGTTGAGGCTGCAGTTTGATCAGGTGTTTAATGTGTTTACCAGGTGTAAATAAAGTGGAGCATATGAGGCGGACTCCTTTTAAAACAGCACCACCACAAACCAACATACCACGGACTAAAGTAGTAGTCTCGGTGACAACTGACCATTTAGCTGGTATCTATTGCAAAAAACGATCATTTTCCGTTCCATCGCAGAGGTGTCTTCTATTTTTCTCCCCTGTCACCATTCTCTTATTATAAAAATGTGTTTATGTTTCAGTGGACAAACTACATCCATGGCTGGCAGGACCGTTGGGTGGTTCTGAAAAACAACACGCTGAGCTACTACAAGGCTCAGGATGAGACCGAGTATGGCTGTCGAGGTTCCCTCTGCCTCAGTAAAGCTGTTATTACCGTAAGTAACGCCGAGGCTGTTTCCCAGAAGGAGCTCTCTTTTGTTCTGTTAACGTGTGTGCAACACTGGCCATTTCAAAAAGTGTCACAAGAAAGAACAAACGTTGTTTGAGTAAGAGTTCCACATTTGCTAAGAGAGCGGGAAACAACGCTCTCGCTATTCAAGACAACCGAAAGACCACAACTCACTGCGGCACACACATCCACTGCTATTCCATGCTCTGTGAATGTTCATTCAAAATGCAAAGTATACTTTTTGTGTGACAGCATCAGGCTGATTCTGTGTAGGATTTACCTTCCATTCATGAATTCCAAACAGCCAGGTAATGCAGTGTTCAGGTATGTTGGCCGCGTTTCCTTGATAACCACAGTGGGTTTCATTTCCACTACACACAAATGGAATTGAGGAGGGAGGATTTTTTTCTTCTTCTGTAGTCTAGACCTTCTCTTTATTTTGGTTGAATAGCTGTGGCGAGCTGGGGCTAATCAGTCTTCTGATCCAATTATTTTTACTATTCAGAGTTGACTGTGTCGTCAGTTTGAAAATCAGGTCAGAAATTTGGGTAAATCACTACAAAATTAGTTACGGGATAATTGTTGGCATCAGCTGAACTCGGTGGTAACTTTGTCTTGATAGTCTGTTGCCACTGTCAGTGGAATAAGGCAGAGGGTGAAGAGCGTGGGCAACATGCTGCCATTGTTTCTGCAGTTGATCCAGTGCCTCATTCATCTTTAAGTATAAAAAAACTTCTGTTATTTGACAAGATTTACAAATTATTAATTAACAGAAAGCACAATGTTCTGACACTGTAAAATACTGTGCGTAAATTCAGCATGAATGGAACATGTTTATCACCTGGAGAGCATGACAAGAAATCCAAAAGCGCAACATCAGCCTTCTCTGCTTCCACAACCATTTCATCCACGCCCTCTCTTTCCCCCTCAGGCCCTCACATAGTTTTGACAATTTTGGCATGTGACTCATAAGATTTGATTCAGATGTTTAGACATCCCACCATATGTTTCTCTTAAATTCATGAAGGAAAAACTCGGCTATTTCCTGGATCCATGTGGAGGCCTAAGGCTTGACTTGCCGTTGACAGTTGAGTTTCAACTGCAAGTCATAAGTTTATTTTTATTTTTATAAATAACTCCTGATTATGTCACATGTTACACTGGAGGGTAACTGGCCTGTCAGCTGACTAATCTCGTTCCAAAACAACATGCTATGAGCTAACACATTACTGGAAACGCCATCATGTGACTATTAAGGCTGTGTCGTACGGTCCAGCTACAGACCAACTTAGCATCAGCATATATTTCTTAAACAATGCTTATCAGGCATTCTGCGTTCAATAATATCCGGTCTCAAAGATTCAAAAGAGCTGTCCGACAGACAAAATCAATCCGAAATGTGTCAACAGTGCACACCATTCCACCTTTCACCGTGTTTCGTTGGGAACCCAGGTCAGTCATTGACGGAGGCTCAGTCGGTCTCTCTCCAAACAGTAACGAGGGAAATGAATTAGTCGCCGCTCCCAGTCAGCAGGGAAGATCGCTGTGCCTTTAGATGTATTTGTTCAGCTTCATCCATTCCCAGCACATGTAAATATTTACCTCCATGCGGTGCTCTAATGCAGTTGTTACTCATTCCAATGGAAATGTGCCTCGGACGTCTGGGGCATAAAATGTGAAGAGTTATAGCTAGTGACAGTAATCAGCAGACAGTTGTTGCATTTTTAGTACAGAAATGTTCTCTCTTTTTCACCAGCATTTCTCTAGGATTTCTGCCTCTCATCGTTTCCCCTCATAGCTGTGACCTTAACTGTCAGACACACAGAACGTGCACCATGATACAGTGTGTTGCTCAGATGCAAGACCTAGTGATGTACTGTATGTTTTGTAGATAATTCAGGGGAATAGCTACTTTCACATCCACTGAGACACCAGTTAAAGGGGCAGTAAGCGATTCTATGGCAAAACACGCTTTGCAAAAATCCGCGAATATTTCCTCACGGCCCGCTAGCTGTTGGTTCGGTGTGTGGGTGCGGCCCGAGCCATTCGATTTGTTTTAAAAAGTTTTACAGAGCCAGGGCTGCGGCGAAAACCCGTAATTTTTTTCAGTCGTGGCCCGTCCAGAACAACAATAACAACAACAACAACAAAGAGAGAAACAAGCTTTCTCCAGAATCGCTTACTGCCCCTTTAAATTTGGATAAAACCATGTAATTGTGTTTTATAACAACATCTGCTTGATGCTGTCGAAATAGAAGAGTAGAATCCTGAGCTGCCTATATAAGACTACCCTCCTCACACTATGTCCGGACATGTGTGGGCATTTACGGTATGGATTTAGTTCTCAGGGTGGTAAGCCGTGTTAAGTCGCACGATGAGTCATTCAGAGATTGCAGCGAAGACACTAGAGTTGACACTCTTGGCCTTGACCTGTAAAATAACATTTTCACTTCTTCATTGTAGAGTTGTTTTTCAACAAATGACACATCGTTATAACATGACTGAACGCTGCTCGTCACCGGTGGCCCACTCACTTTCTTCTGTACCACGCGTCTTGTGTTTTGTCTGGTGCAGTGACATTTCAGCAGATTGGAAACCACTCCTGTAGACAACGTTGGCTTCGCAAAGGGAGCGTTCATGCGGCGCTGCTGGATTAGATTACCTTATCTACTGGGTTTTTTTCACTGTGTCCACCACCTGTCTGTACAAGAGTGTAGGTCACACATGTTAACAGCCAGCTACACTAACTGAATGTGATATCAGTTAATGTTACAGATTAATAACAGTAGCATTAGTACAAGGCTGGTTTGTACAGTCGATTACCAACTCAATTATCATAGGTTGTGCACCAAGTCAACATTGCCATGACTGACTGGGTTTATATAATAACATATATACATTTATCTCTCTATGTTCTGTACATCCAGTGGCTCGCTAAAAGGTACAGAGAAACATTTTGGGAATTACTAAAACCCTCTCTTTCGTTTGATTGATTGTATACCCTTACATCATGCATTAGCTTCAGACTTTGATCTGTACCTCCAAAGGCTTTTAACCACCACTGCCATTTTTAGACACAGGGTGGGTGAGTTAGTAAGAGCACACTGGCCTACTTGTGATTCCTTCTCTCACTGGATTTGGTGAGTAGTGCAGACTGGATCTGTGGTAGTTTGAGGGCTGGCTTACACTTGGCACTGGATGTGACAAATTGTGTTTTACACGAATCTCATCACAGCGAAACCTCTCGATGTGGTTAAAGAAATAGAGGAAGAGAAACAGAGATTTGTGTCAAACGGACTGTTGGGGGTGTTGTCAGGCTTTGTGGAAAATTGCAAAGTGTCTCCAGGAAATGGGACTCTTCCTCAGATGATGCAACTTCCTCTATGTTTCTCTACGGTCAAGAAGAGGGTCAAGGGGTGTGTGTGTGTGTGTGTGTGTTTGCTGTCACCTTTGTTGATTTAGCCTTCCCTTTCCCTGTCTTTTGACTCTGACCACTTGGTGAGTCAGTAGTTCCTCCCCTGGGGAGATGGGGATCCAGAGTCTTCAGAAAGACGCCCCTGGCTCCAGACCAGATGTTGCAAGCACGAGACACTGTATTTGTCCATATCTGCTCTCCTGAGAATATAATAATAATAATTACGATGTTGCACAAATGAGAATGACTAAGGACACTTATGTCCTATGCAATCTCTGTAGGGTTTCTCAATGTTTGCATTGCAATGTTTTAAGTTGGTTTTTTTTAAAGGGAGTGCCCGTCAATTCCCATCTGGAGTTTGTGACTGCAGACACATACACCAGCTCAAAAAAGGCGTTGGAAAGGGGTGGGGTGCAGAACAGGAGTCTTTTTTGAAGCTGAGGAACTTGGAAGTTTATTTTTTAAGAGAATAGAGACAGAGTGAAGTTCTTTTTGTTTCATTATTCAGACTTTGGTATTTGTTACACAAAACGGTTCACATCTTGAACCGTAGTACATGATTTCATTAAAATGTTGTTTCTCCCGTTCCTGGCCCATTCTCCTCTCTCACAAGCTCCCTCGCAGGATTGAAAACGACCCAGAACAACCAAGACACACTTAAAAAACAGACTGACGCTGATGAGTGCAGGATATGAATTCAGTTAAGTTACTGGTGGGCCCCACAGAAAGGGCAGGCCATGTGACAGACGACAGAAATCGCTTCTGGCAGGGGCGCACAAATAGGCCAGGATGACGATACAGTCGTCTGGATTAACAGAAGTAAATCGTGTGGTGGGGAAGTATGACATCTGTGTCATCCCCTGCTGGTGGAGCGTGTGCTGCAATTTCCTAGTTTGTTCGCAGGAGGCTAAAAGGTATTTCACCATGCACTGAGGAACAGAGAATCTACACATTAACTTTGTGCTAGATTATCCAATATTTCTCGTTGTTTATTCATCAAAGTACGCAGGCATGCACAGGTAGACAGACGCACAAACCGAACACTACGTCTTTTACAGCTTTTATTTGTCCGCTGGCCTTTCACATAGGACCCAAGCGGAGGGCGGTTTCAGCACGGCATGGCGTCTTGTGAAGTGCACTACGGATAAGATGACACCCTTGTGATGGATTATTGTTTACTGTAGCCTTGGATCCCTGTAAACTTCTCAAGCCTGGTGCAGGCTCTCATTCCTCAACCTTAATATACTCACGACCCTATTGTCCAGATGTGAAGAGGAGGAACTCATTTTCTCACTTTCCTAGCAACTATATTACTCTCAATTCCCTCTATCGACCAAACACTTCCAAGTTGTCGGTAGGAAATATAATTGCACACGTTTTTAGTGCAGAATAGTCATAAAGCGTGTGCATATAAGTGTCTATTTTTTAAATACTGAGGAAAATAATCTTTGTTTAGGTTTTTTTTTGTGTTTTAATTCACATGGCTTGTGCAGATTTGAAATTGTTAGCCAACCGTGCAGTCAGTGAGTTGTTGAAGTTGTTCTTTGAAACATGTCACGTGTAAAAACACAAAACATGTCATCCAGTCCGTAAGGGAGCAGGAAGCTGCTGAAGTTGCCTGCTGGTCTTTTGTCATTTTTGTGCGCGATGCAACGTGCTCGTTTCCTTCCTTGCTCGTGCTTCCTCTTCTCGTCCATCTCTGCCAGTGCTGCTATGGTAGCTTTTAAATGAGCATATGATTTGGAAAGTGTCCATTATTCAGCCTTCACGTTGCACATTGTGGACGCAGAGCATCTGGCCCTGGCCTCAACGCCGTCCAGGTGTCGGGGCAACATGTCCAAGTCAGCACGTGCACATCACAATCAACCTTCTGGAGAAACCGTGACTTTCTGTGTATGAAGTCAGAATGTAACATGTTAACAGTTTCGGTCTAGTGGTTAGTGCGTCTGTCTCCCATACCTAGGACCCGGGTTAGTGGCCTGGCCGGAGCAGTAAAATCACAACAACAACAAAGAAAGAAACAAGCTTTCTCCATAGTCGCTTACTGCCCCTTTGAGAAGTGCTAATCTTGTATGGATTAAATAGAATTCGTGGAAAGGAATAATCAATGAAGTATAATTATGATGCTTAATCTCCAAGTACCTTACTGATTAACTTACCCAAATAATCAATTTGTGGCTTAATTAAACAAGTCACGACTGTTTCCTCAGGACAACGAGTGGCTGTAGTGCTCTGGCAGCAGTGCAAGTGTCTGGTAAATGACGGCACGTAATTGTGCATTGCACAAACACGCTAAAGCAGAGCTCTCAGATGTGGTTGTTGTGTTGCAAATTTGGAAAGCACAAACCGATGACGTGAAGAAAGGTAACTAGGTAACTGAGGGGTAGAAGGGGAGACTGTGGTCTTATTTCCTGAAACGTGTGTTGACAGTTGAACTGCTGCCTCTGCTCAGCTCTAGATCCCTCTGTACAGTAGCTGTGTCCTCGACATATGCTTGAGCAAGCCAGACCTGCACAGACCCATTCTGTTCCCTCAGTTCGATTAGACCTCGAGAGTGATTTAGCACTGGAACTCTCTGACTGCAGCGGTGTCCGTTTAGAAGGCCCTGATGCATTCTGGAAAAAGTACACAGGTGAAAACCATTTCCTCCCTCTCCCAGCACACACACACACACCAACATACACTCAGTCCTTGGTTGCTGGCCATGCCGGCGCAGCAGTTTTTACACCGCTGACAATACACTGGGGGGCTATCAGGAAAATGCTTTAGCCTGTAAGTTGCCTTAAAAGGCCAGTTATCTGCCACTCCTCCTTCTGTGGTACGGTGTCCGAAAGTGGAGGCTGCTGTGCCTCTGGTTCATCATTGTCTTTCATCTCTTCGAGATGGGCCTTTGGCCAATAAATTCACATCACCGTGACTGGCGGACTGCCATGTTTCCAGTTGTGAAAGTTTAACTCAACAACAGATGGTCTCGCTCCATGCAATTCACGGGAGAGACATGAACATTAATGTTTGCTTCTATCAGGGTCATTTTAACAGCTGTTTACATGGGTGGTCACCTCTCACATCTGCCCCTCTCTGCACTTCCTGAGCAGGAAAGAGACCGGCCTTTCCTTTTGCTATGAAAAGAACGTAATGGCAAGGCTAAAAAAACATTTATGACAGCTGTCAAGTTCCATAACTGGGCTCATTGCACAGGAAGAGTGTGCAGCACATCACAATCTTTTTTTCTTTTTACACACAATCACACCATTTAAATCATAACGTTGCCATTAATGGCACAGTTTTTTTTAAATGGTCATTAAAGCCTGAGTTAAACTTTATTCGAACCATTAAACAAAGGTGTAATCAGCAGTTAATAAATAACACAACCACTGAATGACGGATTTCTTTTAGTGCTCAGAACTGAAGTAGAAAAAAGCAGCAGTAGTAGTAGTAGGAGCAGCAGCAGCTTTTGTCATTTATTTTTACTGCTGCTCACTGATTATGTTCGGGGATGAGTGGGGTTGTGCTGAGTGAAACAGATTCTGATTCTTCCTTTTTTACGGTGGTTGAATAGATTTGTCGTATTACCTCCAGAAATGCCGACGGTTGTCTGACAAGGTAACTCCTATTTGAGGAATTCGTGCCGAGCCGAACTACTGATGTAGAGTTCCTTTTCGTCACCGGCTTCTCATCCGCCGCGCTGCTAGCTCACATTTAATTGTTTTTCCGACCACGTCACACGCGAAAGTCACCCTGTGATACATATAGAGACATGCGATATGATATGGCCGCGCACAACAGCCATCCAGTAGGCGATCATTCTTTTTGGGTTGTGGGTTATGTAGCTTGGATGATATCGGGCACGTAAGCTGTCATGAATATGAAATCATCAAGTCAAGAGGATTTGAATGTAATTACTGATACATGAAGGACCAACAGTATATTCTCAATGCACGCCGATTAACTGTAGTTTTTCTCGTATGTCATCTCTCTGTGTGTTTTAAACATTTTCAGCCGCATGAGTTCGACGAGTGCCGGCTGGACATCAGCGTGAACGACAGCGTGTGGTACATGCGAGCACAGGACCCAGAGCACAGACACCAGTGGATCGACTCCATTGAGCTGCACAGGGTAAGTCATGCACCCTCTTACCACAGCAGACGTTGAACTGCTCGCACCGAAAGACTCCAAATCCTTGTCACGTTAGCAACAAATAAGTGTCATAACTGTATGTGTGTGTGTGTTTCTGTTAGAGTATCAGAGAGGGGAGGAGAGAGAGGGCAGGAGTCCAGGGAACAATAATCATCCCTCCACCACTGGTGCGTTTGTTGGCAAGTCTGCAGGACTTTCTGATTACTTCAGCACACTACACTATAGTGGCATGTGTGTGCAAAGTGTCCACATTCACTTTGTCGATAAAGGAGCATAAGACCGATCAGCTACAACTTTGTAACTGGAAACCTTTTCTTTTCATTTGATGTTGTTGCTGATGGCTGTAGTTGTGAGTTTGCAGCCACCACACCTTCAGTCCGTCCGCCAAAACATATGCTGCTCACACGTGGTTTCGTAGATTGGGAATCCCTCCTCCCTCCCTCCCATCCCTCCTCCCAGCTCCGGGAAGCCTCCATGACTCAGCCGGAGCAGGAGGGTTGTTTCGCCTCATGCACACCCAGCCATCATCCCACCAGCCATGAGTCACCACTGAAAACTCCCCTTCCCTAAAACCCACATTACTCACACCACCGCAGCAGCGCAGCGTCTCCTAGGAGACACAACACACCACAACTAACGCTTGAGTCTTGCTGTGGTTTCAATAAAAGAAACGTCAAAATATTAAAAAACTTCTTGGAGACCGTGTCTATAAATGCAAGACTTGACAGTGACAGCGACGGCAATGTGACAATTTTCTTCCGGTGATGTAAGGTCGTCTTTTATTGCAATCTGATCAATTGTTTTAATTTATTCATTTACTCGGAGAAGCCCGTCTCTGTGTCACAGCTGCTTGAGCTGCACCAGGCTCTAATTGAGGCTTTAATCACCAGACACTCCTGCAGCTTAAGAATGTGTGTGTGTGTGTGTGTGTGTGTGTGTGTGTGCGTGCGTGCGTGCGTGCGTGCGTGCGCCATTGTTCCTAACATTTGATATCGGGGACAGACCCAACAGCTGTTAAATGTTACTTTTACTGCAGTTTTATTTAGTATTTTCCTGATTTGTATCAAATACTACAGCAGCAACAACAGCCTCTGCTTGCTTGGAATTATTATTTTTTATTTTTTTATTTTTTTGTTCTGTCATCAAACAGATTAGGCGACCTGGTTTGATAGTACTATCTGTGCTGCTGCTGCTGCTGCTGATGATGATGTCAGTGGGGTTGCAAGATGTTGGCTAAACGGCAAAGGACAGTGGCTGAAATCCATGTGAACACAGGCGGGAGTTACTTCTGGTCGTTGACTGATAGTAACCCTGAGCTGTCACAAATGCCAGTCACGTGCACGTATCACGCCCTCTTGTGGCTGAGATTGAAAGTGTCTCTTAAAGGGACATGTCTCTGCTTCTCTCCTCCACTAGCACCTGTCACCCCTCAGCCTCTGCCGTTGCCAAGTGTCACAAACAGGCCGTCGGATTAGAGGAAAGGGGAAGCCGTCGGGCTTACAGGAAGACAGTTTATGTTCCCGTTGTGTTGCCATGGTCACTGTAACCTGTCAAAAACGTGTCGTTACAACATTAAGAATATTATTATTAAGGCTGTCTTGTAAGCAGTTTTTGTAGTGTCTGACTACTATTTCAACTTTGTTAAATATTTGGATGCAACACAGAAAATCCACAAACGCAGTAGGAGATCTGTCTAATACAAACTTACATTGTGTGCATTGATGGTTTGGGTGTGTGCAACAGAGGCTAAAATTGAAGGAACACTTGAGGTCACGGACAGTTAGAGCAGAGAGTACTTGTTTAGGTGAAGAATTATTCATAACTGAGTTTTTTTTCGTTTCACCGGTTTTCGCTTAGTGAGTCACAGTTTGATTGTGGCTGTTTCTTTTTTTTTGTTTTGTTTAAATTTGTGTCTTAAATAGATCATAAAAAATTATGTTTATAATTATGGAAAGGTTGCATTTTGACAACACAGCTCACTTGTTTCCTTTCTGCCTCGTCTGTTTTTCCTCTCCCCCCCCCCCCCCCCCGACAGGCTGATTCTGGTTATGGCTCCGAGTGCAGTCTGCGGAGACATGGCTCCATGCTGTCGCTCACATCAGCCACAAGCGGCTACTCTGCCACCTCCACGTCCTCCTTCAAGGTGAGTTATCTGGTTCATGTTTATTCTGGCTGTCATTTGCACACTCTCACGAGGGGTGAATAATATTTGTAGAGGCGCCAACAAGTGGGGAATTTTGCCGTCACACGCGCAGTGGAATGGTTGCATATGGGTCCAATGGAAATATGAAGACATTAACCACTTTCCGGTCTCGTCAGAAGGGCCACAGCCTGAAGGAGAAGCTGGCGGAGATGGAGACCTTCAGAGATATTTTGTGCAGGCAGGTGGACACACTTCAGAAATACTTTGACAGCTGCTCAGATGCCGTGTCCAAGGATGAGCTGCAAAGAGACAAAAGTGAGAATCACACACACACACACACACCGACACTCCTCCACTTCTTTACTGTAGTTTTGTGGTTTTAGGGATGGAATTTGTGTGTGTGCTTGTGTGCTTGTGTGTGTGTGTACATGTCTTACTGTGGTTGTAAGTACAAATTGTGGTTAAAGGCCATCGCTGTGAGGACATTTTCCCCGGTCCTCACACTTCAAAGGGCTTTTTGAGGGTTCAAGTTTTAGGTGTGTCAATGTGTCTCCTTGGAACTATAGAAAAATGAGTGTGTGTTTGTGTGTTACATAACTGTTGCATGAGGTACAATAATGTGTATGTCCAACTATAGTTTGTATAGTCCATACAGAGGTTAAGGAAATCTGTAGTTCATAAGAAGAAGGATGTTGTAAGGAATGTGATTGTGTGCGCGCGTGTGTGTGTGTGTGTGTGTGTGTTGTGACTCAGAAAACAGTTATTCTCCACCCCCCTCACCCCGTCTTGGCCGGCAGAACATTTGCTCATGGCAGCTTGCACAGGGCGTCTGTGGCTGACCACATTGGATGAAGCCCCGCTTTTGTTCTCCTGACCTCCCTCTCTCTGTTCCTCTCTCTGCTCTCCACTCTCTCTCCTCCTCTCTCTATGCTGAAGATGAAACCAGACCATTGTCCCGTTGTCCGGCGCAGCAGAGTTCTGTCAGTCTGTTGGTGTGCTGCGTGTGTGGCGTAGAGTTTGAGCTGTGAATGGGCCACAAGGCGCTACCTTGTCCCGGAAACCCCGGATGACTTTCAGTAGGGGTCCTACAAGAAAAGGCTTGTGTGCAGCAACTACCTGCTTGGTGCGTCTGTGTTTGCCCTCCCTCTCTGAATCTGCATTGAAAACTTTTCTTGTTTTCAGTCGTGGAGGACGATGAAGACGATTTCCCCAACACCCGGACAGATGGAGAGTTTCTGCACAACAACAATGGCAGCAAAGAAAAATGTAAGTGGTGCAGAATACTTACTCAAAGCCCCTGAAGACATTGTTTTTTTTCCCCGTAACGTAAAATATTCTTGACTAAATGAACAGCAGTCATAATGACAGTTGTGACGCTCCTCTTTTGTGCAGTGTTCCAGTCCTTGAGTCCCAAGGGAATCAACGGCATCGACTTTAAGGGTGAAGCCATCACGTTCAAGGCCACCACAGCCGGGATCCTGGCCACTCTGTCCCACTGCATCGACCTCATGGTGAAGAGAGAAGACAGCTGGCAAAAGAGGCTGGATAAGGTGCGTAACATCTGGATCACTGCAGCCTCGTCGCATCCTTTGTTTCAAAAGTTGATCTATGTTTTAGTGAGATTTAAATTGTGTATTACATGCATCATTTGTCAGACAAAAGCGATTGGTTTACTTGCAGTACAAAGTTCAGGTATTTAATTGGTGGTGCAATATTTTGTCTACAGTGGAGGAAAAAAAATTGAGAACGCAGGAGAGGGATGTGATGCTTGGTCAGCATACTGTACATACGGTATCCATCCAACTTCCCTTCCACAGTTGTGGCTGAAAATTGATTTTGTTTGTGTAGGAGATGGAGAAAAGGCGAAGAATAGAGGAGGGCTACAAATCAGCCCTCAACGAACTGAAGAAGAAGTCTCACTTCGGAGGTCCAGATTACGAGGTGAAGTTATTGTAACATTCACTCTGAATACAATATACATTTTTCGGTTTGTGTTCAAGCCTTTGAAGCAGAGGTGTCCAAATTCTTTCCTATGAAGGGCCAAAAATGTATCTGGATAGAAGGCCACAGGCCAAAAAAACATGTTGATCGTATGTGAAATTACATTACATTCAAATGTGTTATATATTTTTTCTAGAAAATTTATAAATATTAAAAACTTTAATCTGCTTTACAGTAAATTTATTAATCTGTAGAGATGATCCATATGCTTCCTTTGTAATGAAGAGTGGAAATTTGACTTCAGCTTTATAAAATAACTCAGATTACGTACTTTTTAGCTGCACAAAATGTAAGTTTCGTAGTCAATACGATTTGGCTTTAAAGCACTTTCAAAATAAGAGGAGAATGAGCATGAGCTTGTCAAATGGTCAAAGCACAGGACAAACTTGGCCCGCGGGGACCGAATTGGCCCGCCTTGCTTTTGAAGTAACATCTCCACTCTGTTTGCAGGAGGGTCCAAACAGCCTCATTAACGAGGACGAGTTCTTCGATGCAGTTGAGGCTGCTCTTGACAGACAGGACAAAATTGAGGAGCAGGTGAACAAAAGATCTTGTTGAGTTTTTCGTTATACAATGTGATCTGCTGCGGTGATGATCATTACTGAAAACAAAATATAAAACTATTTAAGGCGTCAATGAATTGTTCAGCTTCCTGATGTGCGTTTTGTTTGTTTCCAGTGCCAAACTGAAAAGACGAGGATTCAGCGATCCAGCCCTGTTCCACTTGTCGACGTCTACTCCAGCACTGGATCCCATCGATTCTCTGACAAGGTCGGTAAATCCTTCACGAGGTCAAACTTCACAAGCCACTCTCGTTGCCTGCGTTTCTTCCTGATCCTCACTTTTCACTCATTTCACGCATTTCATTATGATTTTTTGTCTCTTCCCTGTTCTTTTGTTTGTCCTACATCCTCTGGGTTCTCACCTGTTGTATCTGTTTGTGAAATAACAGTTGATAAAGGTTTAAATGTCGGCCTGTTTTGAAAAGTCAAGACTTTGTGTCAAATAATTTAGATTTTTAGTCAAGTTTCCATTACATTTTAGACATTTTATTTAAAAAAATTACATTTTAGTCTTGTGTTCCGCAGGGAAACTTCAGTCTCAATTCGTTCAAATGTTTTAAATTCACCTGAGGATCATGACTTTGTCACATTCTTTGCCGAAAAGAGCTCAGTCGCTGAAAGTAACGTCACGAGGTGAACATCCACCTCCACAGCCCTTCAAGACAGTGTGTTAACTAGCTTTCCTCCGTGTAACCGTTGGCGTGTTAGCCTGCATGGCTTTGTGTTTTTGTCCCAGCCGTTTTACCACGGCTCTAAGTTTAATAGGGGTTGTCATCGTGGTTGTTACTTTGTTCCTTCCAGGAACCAGAGACATCAGCCTACATTTCTATCACAGACATGACCTCAGTCAGTAGAAGATGCTTTTCAGTGCCACGGGTCGAGCAGATTGTCATCTGCTGCAGAGGAGATGTTTTGGGGCTTTTTAATTCATGAACACAGTTTAAACATTTAAACTCATCTTTTCCTCTGAGCACGTTCACGCCATCGTGCCGTGTTGTTATTCCGAGGACCTTTTTCATCACCTCCTCCTTCTGTCGCTGCCCTTGTGTTACAGGTGGAGGAGATGGTGCGGAATCACATGACCTACTCGCTGCAGGATGTCGGCGGAGATGCCAACTGGCAGCTGGTTGTAGAAGAGGGAGAAATGAAGGTATGACTAGGATATTCAAAATGTTTTTGTATTCTCCAGATTGCTGAAATAATGAATGTTGAAATGGCGTCTTTACTTTCTCTGACTCGTGTGGTGAGTTACGACGTCTGAAGTTAGTTATTTCTGAAAAATCATTTACATGTATGTATAATTGGACCAAAGCCTGCTAGATTTATTCAAATACTTCAATACCGCATTGGTTTTTGGTTGAAGTTGTCGTGTGCGTGTGTGCAGGTGTACAGGAGAGAGGTGGAGGAGAATGGAATTGTTCTGGACCCGCTTAAGGCCACTCATTCTGTGAAGGGGGTGACGGGTCACGAGCTCTGCCACTACTTCTGGGACACCGCCTACCGAAACGACTGGGAGAGTAGGTCTCTTCACTTTGAGTCGGCGCTCGTTCGGAGACAATTGACGGCTCAGATTAAATAACTCTTCATGCTCTCTCCTCCCTTCAGCCACTATTGAAAACTTCAACGTCGTGGAGACGTTGTCGGAGAACGCGGCGATTATCTATCAAGCGCACAAGGTAAGAGCTTCCAGATCAAGACCATGGGTACAGTCGATTTGTCAAATTGGCTTAGGAAGTTTCCTAAATCTTGAAGTGACCCAGAGGTATTTCATCGGTAGCCATGATAAGAGCTGTTCGGATCCTCTAAATGCATAGGAAAGGTGCTTCACTGCTTTCTTTCCCATCTCCTTCAGCATAGGGTACACTAGACTTTGCTATGCGAAAAGAAAGGAGGAATAGACGCCCCACAATTCATTACAGTAGCGATATTTAGCGTGACGCACCATGAACAGACGTAAACGATTCAATCCAAAGTAGAAAAAGTACAAGAGTATGAATATGACCCAGAAGAGACGCACGTCATTATGTAAGTTACTTTTACTTATGAATCATTTACATCTGATGTCACACGGTGGTAAAACACACTGAAACATGCTGATGGAACTGCTGCGTTTTTTGTAGTTCTCTTTTTAGTTTCACCACGGCAGACGCATCAATAACATCCGCCGTCGCATAACGACGTAGTTAAGTGAAAGTCGAGTCAGATTCTCTGAGCACCGCTGTCTGCTTTTCCTAAGTCCTATCAGTTCTCCTTTGCACCTTTCCTTGACCTCATGACGTTTTCCACTGAGGTCAAGGAATAGTAGATAGGAAAAGACGATAGGAAGGACAATCCTAATCCACCCCAAGCTTGGTTAACAGTGGAATGGATCAGGCGTGTTTTGACCACCTTTTGCGTACGAACTGTTTAATCTGAATCTGAAGTGAGAGTAATGTGTTGCAGCGGGTGTGGCCGGCGTCTCAGCGGGACGTGCTCTACCTGTCGGCCATGAGAAAGATCCTGGCCAACAACGAGAACGACCCCGACACGTGGCTCGTCTGCAACTTCTCCGTGGATCACGACAAGGCCCAGGTGAGCCTTGGGCGCCGCTCCCGTCCAATTAGATTTAGTTTCTGTTTGCCGACGTGTTTTTCTTCATCCCGTGTCCCGTCACCGTCCACAGGTGACCAGCAGGTGTGTCCGAGCCAAAATCAATATCGCCATGATCTGCCAGACGCTGGTCAGTCCACCGGAGGGCGATAAAGAGATCAGCAGGGACAACATCCTGTGTAAAATCACCTATGTCGCTAACGGTCAGTATTTTTTTTTTTTATGAAGTAGTTTCAGTCAGAACCATCAAACCTGTATCATATACAGTTACTGGTTCTACCTACTAGCTGTTGACCCAATTAATGATATCATCAGGAATTATTGCTGTTTACCGCTAAGAAACCAATTCAATTTATGTGAACTTGACCAGCGCAGTAAAGTTGGTCTCATGTGTGCGTGCGTGTGTTTTCAGTAAATCCAGGAGGCTGGGCTCCTGCCTCTGTGCTCAGGGCCGTGGCTAAGAGAGAGTACCCCAAGTTCCTCAAGCGCTTCACCTCCTACGTCCAGGAGAAAACCGCCAGCAAACCCATCTTATTCTGAAGCTCGCAGGTAACACAAGACACGGGAGCTTTTAACTAAATTTGTCATCGTGTGTCACCTTTGAATATTTATTCGGTGCCTGCAAAATGATAATATCACGGTTTTCCATCTTTCCATCATGAAGCTCTGAGGGACACGACATCTTCAGACGGACCGGTCGACGTTCTGCTGCCACGAAAAAGGAGAGTTCTTGGAAAGGAATTTATTCCCACCCCCTCACGAGTCCTTAGCTACAAGTCAGTGGAGTTGGGGAGGATGTGTGACAATGGCTCCCTCTGGTGGCTGCATTCAATCAGTGAGAGTCGTTTGCGGAAAAAGAACATTTTGGGTCATAATAAATTATCCTCATCATTTCAAGAGCAGTGGTTTAAATGAATAAATTACTTAAGTGCTGACCAATCCCCAGAAGTTGTTGCAGCCCAACACCACAGCTGACTCGTGTCAGGCTCCTATATATATTATTGTATATTATTATACTACATATCTATATAGTATATTAATATATAAATGTACGTATGTTCAATAAGAAGTTTGTAAAAAAAAATACATAAACTGGTAGATCTCCACTAGCAAGACTTTAATATTTTCGTCATATTTTGAGTTGATCTTTTTTCTTTTCTTCTTTTCCCGATTAGCATTCTCTGTAAGCTGCTAAATATCGCGAGTAAAACGTGGTTGATTGATTGATTTTGGGATGACTATCATCTTACTTTTTTTTAAGTCCAGAGGGCTGTCATCTACCTATGACCCCGATGAAAGAAGACTTAACCCTTTTTTCCGACTCGGCCTCTCTCATGAAAACGCCGTCCACCGGCGGCGCCGATGGAGCGGACGAGCTGAAGAGTTGTTTTTCATGTATATGTAAATGTACAAAAAAAATGAGTTTGTTTAGACGATTTGCTTGGCTTTATATTTGTGTCACTGATAATGTTTCCAGAGTCATAGCACATCCTGTACTTTGAATGTTGAACGCAATGTAAATAAGAGTCACAAACATTTTCAGCGAAGGTCCTCGAAAAGCGTTCTATCGGTGCCCAGATGCCTTAGTGTCGCAGGGAGATGTAGCTTCCGATTGGAGAGCGGTCGCTGTAAGTCGCGCCCGTAAAATCACTAGTGAAGTGCCTCGTGGCTTCTTTCCCTGCTATTGTCTTTTCTCCATTTGGAGCGGATTTCAAAAAAGTGTCCTATGATTCATATGCTGAGGGCTAGTTGGGGTATGATTAGTTCTGCCCGTGTGTGAGGGTTACATCAGATTTAATGTCGGCGTTGCCATCATGGCCTCCCTGTAAGTCTGGCTGGTGTTTCTCACACGTGCTACGGTGACTGGCTTCAGTTACAGCAGTGAAACCGTTTCCATCAGTGTCGTCAGGTCGAGTCCCTGCGTCATTTCTGTCCAACACTGTTTGCAGTGCTGCAAAGTCCAGCTTGGTTCATGCTTGAATTGGTTTTATAGGAACGTTGTACTTACAATCATCCCTACACATTTTTTTAAGGGGTTTTCTTTAAGTGTTTGACCTTTATCTAAGATGAAGTTTTTGAAACATGCAGGTTTTGTTTAAATGTTTTAATCAAGTTCCTCATTTTCCAAACTAAATCATTAGGACCTCTGTCAACTTGTGGACACATATCAGCGATGATAGTTGTGTTGCCACGTTATCGGTCTTCACTCTCCAAGCTTTTTGATTTTAGAGCTCATAGCTGACAGATGTGGGTGAGAGACGACGTGAAGCCAGGCGACTCTCTCCGTGAGGAAGATGCTGAGCTGAAGCTCTCTCATCCAAATCCAGACATTTCTATTACGAGTTGCGTTCTTAGGGGGTTAAATGAAATAGATTAAAAAAAAATTGTGTAAATGATTGATTCATTCTAATGCTGTGGGGTCAACTTAAAAAATGTACTGTGACAACATGGCTCTTCTGCGATGTTTTGAAAGTGAAATAAATAAGTTTATCCTCCAGTTTGGATCCGTGTTTTTCTGTTTACAGAAAGACAAGTGAGACGTTCAGAGGAAACGGGTGTTATTGATGTTTTAAATTAGACACTGTACAATCTCTTGACATATATATTTTTAATTGAATATTCTAACTAGAACATGTTGAGGCTCAACTTCTGAGACAACGACGTATTGTAAGGCCACTTCTGAGCTCCACTGCTTCCTGAACATGACGATACAAGAACCTCTCAATGATGTTACTCCATCCATTTACTTCCATGTCCCAAAAAAAATCAATAGTTGTACATATTTACCATAAAAGCTTAATAAATTATTTAATATGGCTTTGCTTTTCCTGTTAGCCTAAAAAAAAAATGACCTGCCTCTCGGACAGTCTGCCTCGGTAGTTGATCACAGTCTGAACAAACGCACACATTGTGAACCCGAGGTTCAGCAGCCACAGTCATTCTAAAGTATACACAGTATACAGTAACACTTTAGTTCACAAAGGATTGTGCAACATACATTCAGGCATACGGTTGGCATCTTATAATTCACTACAGTAACAGTTCGTTTTTTAAGGGTTATTTTTTGAAAATCAGACCATACCTCTGTGCCGACAGCTCTCCTTTTGTATTTGAAATGGGGAAAAAAATTAAGGATTCATTTGGAAGCTGTCGGGCTCTTCAGAGGATTGCTGGATACTTGTCAAAGACTTTGAGCAGCGAGGTGGACTTTGCCCCAGATCCGAAACCCCCGTCATGAGTCCCACTTTCTCAAATTTTTCTTCTGCAAAGCTAAGATGCAGTAAAATGGCACAAATAAATAAATGAAGCAAACAGCTCGACCGAGAAAGTCATTTTGCAATCAGTCGGGCGACACGCAAGGCGGACACACTTTGTCCGTGGTCGTCAAGCATGTATTCGGTCTGGTTACTAGTCGTCCACGACCCACAGCTCTCCCTTCAGAAGCATGTCATTAGGAGTCCCGTGCCCGGATAAGGTGCGTTCGTTCATTCGTTCCCTCCGGCCGACCCCGAAGACGGACAAAACTTCCAACATCCACCATCTCCCGACTTTTACGAAGGTGTTTTGGACACATTTGTTTTAGATCTAGGATAGGGAGGACAGAACACGTTAAGTACTCGGGGGGGGGGGGGGGGGGGGGGGGGTTGTTTAGAGAGAGCACAGAGAGTGGAGCTGAAATACCAGACCTGTTGTGGGTCATGTGGCTCTTGACGAGGTGTCCGGCAGCGAGAGCAGCCATCAGTGAGAGCTCTCCCGCCAGGACGGAGGCACAAACCACGCGGGCCAGCTGGCGGGCGTTCTCGCCGGGCTGGTTGGGACTGGTACCTTGGACGCCGAGCATCTGGAGATGGACAGAAATGGATGAAGATATTAATTCTTTGAATGTTTAATATTACACAAAAAAACATCTGGGTACTTGAATGAAGCAGGATATTATTCCACCCGTGCGTTGGTGGCTGCACAAATTCTCTTATGTTTTTCTGGAAAGCACATCCTCATTCATCAGCTGCCATCAGCTAATGGATACTTGTTTAGTGAATTTATATTTGGAACATTTAGGATGCAAATGCAAATATTTTTTGAAAGTAAATTCTATTTAAAATCAATTTTTGGTGAAATAAATGAATTGGTGTTCCTTTAATGAATCCATTTATAAAGTGATGGGCACACAAACAGCCTGTTGAAACTTTAATGAACCAAACAAACTCAGAATTTCACATTTTGGAGTTTGGAGATTTCTAACGCCATACGCGTTTTGTGAAAATCAGCTGTTAGCTGTCGCTTTTGTGTGTGCGACGAAAAAAGCCCTAGCCCTGGTTCTGTAATTCGAAATATGAAAAAAGGGTTCACAGCCCAGCCAGAGCAGTAAAAGCAAAACAGCAAAAAACAAGCTTTTTCCAGAGACGTTCATTGCCCCTTTGAAGCTGAACAGCCAAAATGAGGTAGTTAAGTAAATAGGACGTCACCTGCAGACAGGCCTGCTGGGGCGGCAGGTTGGTGCCCCCTCCCACCGTACCCAGCTCTATGGACGGCATAGTGCAGCTGATGTACAGGTCTTCTCCATCGGGACCAGCCGGCTCCATCTGAGTGATGCAGTTGGAGCTCCCCACCGTCTGAGCAGGATCCTGAAACACAGCACGCGATGGTGAGGCGCTGAGGACCATATTCTCTGAACATACACAGATACTATCCAAACGTATCTTGAAGTTAAGATTTTGTTCTTTTTCTTTTAAATGTCATCAAATGTTTTCATCCCTAACCTTCTGTCACTGAGGTAAATTAGTTTCACACAGAGTTATTCGGTCAACCATACAGCTGCATATAAATAATATGTAAACTACCTGCGTTAGTCCAGAGGATTAATGTCACGGTTTACCTCCTTCTTCTTTACAATCACAGGTGTTTATTAATTTTGTTTGTTGTAATTGAAACACTTTTTGTCTGTGACTGAGTGTGTTAATGACTAATTTTCTTAATCAGACTGGTGGGGGAATTGGTTACTAAAGATTCTATTTTAATCTACAACATAGACGCACTCATGAGTTGTTTTTTGTATATTTAGGAAATCCATTTAAGTTTCTGATACTACTTTGTAAAGCAGCATTTTCGATAGCTGCTTTCAGACATGCTCCCAAGTCCGGACGTTGTCGTTAACTTCTCCAGAGGGTCTGCATGTGAGAAGGAAAAATGTCCGCAGACGTTGCTCCGGACGTTCCTCCGCAGTTTCTCCTTCCAGCCCCCCTGGTATAACTGCCGGGAATGTCCGAGTGCAGAAAATCCCCAGACGATTCACCGCGGGAGCGAGTGGGCGGGTTGGTGACTCGTAAACAAACACTGCTTCCCACAGCAGAGTTATTATTTATGAGTCAATCTGCAAACTATGTCTGGAGGTAAGACTACTAATCCACACACACACACCTCCATGTGCAGCACCAGAGTGAGGCTGCCTGTAAAGTGACCAGAGTGATCTCTCAACAGATTCTGAGCCCATTAATGTGTGTAGAAGTCATTGAAGACTCGATTAATCGGAAGATGGATTACCTGTCCGCAGGCGATGTATATGGCAGCTACGATGTTGGCAGCATGGGCATTAAAGCCCCCTATGCTGCCTGCCATGGCCGAGCCCACCAAGTTCTTGTTGATGTTCAGGTCCACCAGAGCCGCTGTGCTGCTCTTCAGCACCTACAAACACATTCAGATGGCTCGTGAGTGAGAAACGTGTCGTTTTATCATCAGTAATATGCAGATTTGTGTTTGTTTCAGCGGCTGTGCGTGATCTGTCCACCGCCGCAATCTGAGGAGTTTTAGTCTTAGTCGTCTTTACCTCCCTGACCACCTTGGCAGGGACGGTGGCCTCGCATACAGCAGACTTGCCCCGGCCAAGAATCCAGTTGATGGCAGCAGACTTCTTGTCGGTGCAGTAGTTCCCGCTGACTGAAAGCACCTCCATGTCTGGATACTGCTGCTGGAGTCTGCGTAGGGCCTGTTCAGTCCCCTAGGACAAACGGAGCAGGCACACCCGTCACTATTTAATTGAATTCAAGATACAAGAAAATACAAGCCAACTACACATGTCTGCTAAACATGACTCAGTCATACCTTGGAGAGCATGTTCATGCCCATGGCGTCTCCCGTCTGAGACTGGAAGCGAATGTACAGGCTCCTCCCAGCCAAGCTCACCAACAGCTTCTCCAGACGAGCAAACCTAGCAAGAGCAAATATCCACGCGTGAGCCTTGTTTCCGACAATAACATCACTTATATTTGTGTGTGATTCCATTTTCATCCTGTTATTGTTTTCAATAAGTCATGGCGTTTCCTCTGACCTGCTGGTCTGGTCGAAGACCTCTTTGATCAGACTGAAACTGTCCGAGGTCTCGAGCCAGACTTTGACCTCTGCAGCCCGGCACGCTGAGGGCAGTCTCACCACGGGACCCCGGGTCATCCCGTCAGCTAGGATGCTGCTGTGGCAACCCCCGCTCAGCTGGACAGGAAAGCAGGGACAAGAGTCAGCACAACACCCAGGCGGAAACAAAAGAGTGAACCACAGCTAGAGCTAAATCTTCCCCACTTACAGAAAGTGCCCTGCATCCCCTGTTAGTGCTGGCGACCAGGCAGCCCTCTGTGGTCGCCATGGGAACGTAAAACTGCTTCTCGTCCAACAGGAGAGGACCAGCCACTCCAACTGGCACCGGCATGTACCCGATGACGTTCTCGCAGCAAGTACCAATCACCTACAGGACAGGAACATAAATAAAGCCACAACAAAGGCTACGACTGCGACGTGAACACAGAGATATTTAACTGTCAAAATAAGAATTCACAAATAGCACAATTTTCTGCTCAAACCTTAGCATAGTCGTAGTCCTTGTAAGGCAGATGAGCCAAGGCAGAGGGAACAGGCAGTTTGGGTGATAACATCTCCCTCCTGACAGCCACGCCCCTCTCTGGAGTCTCAAGGACCGCCTCCAGTTTATAGTTGAGGATGTTGCGTGAGGTTACCAGGTTCATCACCTCTGCATCGCTGAGGAAACGGGCTCCTCTCTGAGAGGCATCACGGACAAAAAACAGTGATTTATTTAAAACCTTCAGACACAGACGGGTCTAAAGAGGTCTGCTGCTTTGTGTCCATATAGGATTGTCGGACTGCGATGGCAGCTTGCCTGAGGATCCGAGAGGATGGCCACACATTCCTCCAGGGAACGGGGATCTGAATGGGAGTTACTCGGAGGAACAGAAGCCGTCGGAGCGAGAGAATCTGCAAGCCACGAAATGCAGGGGCCGTTTTCCGCCGGAGTCTCGATCGCTGCTGCTGCTGCTGCAAATGAGGACGGACACGTAGTCGTGTTGAGCAACAGAGCAGTTAGATCAGTGGCATTAGTAAAAAAGCTAGCGGAGCCAATTATACGTCTCACCCTTCTCTGTGATCGCCGTGTCAGCCTCGGGGGAAAGTTTTGTTTCTGAGACAGCTGGGGAGGTGGGTTTGGTTGCCGGGATACCGTTCACCAGCTTCTGGAGTTTCTGGGCTGGGAGGTCCCTCCTGCAGCAGTCCCCCGCCGGCCAGGGCTTCTGGGCCGGAGGCGAGCTGATAATGGGACTTTTGAGGGACAGCGAAGACTCTGTCTCCGTTTGCTCAAAGAAGACGTACTTCACAGCCAGGAGCAGAGCGAGGCTGAGGGTTATCACCTGCTCCATGTCCATGCTGGAAGAGAGGCAGCAGTGCGTCAGAGGTTTGACTACACAGGAATGAATAAGTCAAACGTAGCTACAGAATGAGCATTTGTGTTATTACCCGGTGAGCTTCAGAGGCCACGTGGTGCTACCAGACTCCAGTCTCTTAGCCATGGGCCCCTCCGCTGTTCGATTCTGACTCTGGTTCTCAGCTGCCAGTCGAGTGTGAGCATGAACCAAGGCTAGACCCAGAGACTGAGGAGGGTATGATGAAATATCCTGGTGAGACTGGTGTTTACATTCTGCATTCTTCTCATTTTTAAATAAGCCGCCGTTTTGTTAATATGTGCGGTAACATGGCTGGATACGTTTTCTCACCATGATGATTTTAACCCTCTGGGTCACGGGGTTGGGCTTGTTGTCCTCTTCTTCGGCCAGCACGCGCGCAAAGTGGCTTAGCTGCCAGATCGGACGACCCTCGCGACTCTCCCGGGACAGCTGCAGACAGACACATACAATACAATAGCTCACTTCAAACTCATTTCGAGACTCTGAATATTATTAAATGTCCTCAAAGTCGCCGATCTTTCCTACCTCCAGGACCAGTGAGACACAGGCGGGGAAGAAGGTCATGAAGACAAAGTAGTTGGCCAGGACGGACATGCAGCCGAAACAACACATGATCTCTAATTGCGGCACGCCTGGGAAACAATAAGAGACCAGCAGTGAGTTGACTGTCACAAAGTTTTTAACAAATACAACACGACAGCTTTTTGTGCAGATAAAAAAAAACCAGGAGCCCTCACCTGACATGGTGCCAATCCCAATCACCAGACACTCAACCAGAGCGTCTAGCGTGAAGGTGGGGCCCAGGATGGCCATGCCCTGGGAAATATTCTCCCTCACCTCCTCCTGCACACACAACACACGGAGCGACGGAACTAGTCAGCGACACCTCGGCCACGTTTTGTCAATATGAATACATGGATCTTGGTTCAGTTCGCAGCGCTTGACATTACCTGAGAGTTCGAGCTGAGGGCAAATTTGGCCAATGCACAGGCTTTGGACAGGTCGATGAGCAGGAGGAAGAAAGGCAGGGCTTCACTGTGGGACAAAAGAGACAATCAGGAAGTGACAGTGAATGAGGGCGGCTGTGGCTCAGGTCGTAGAGTCGTTCGTTCACCAACTTTGTGGTGGGCAACATGTCAGCTGACTGGTTCAAAATTGAGATCATTTGTTCATTTGTTATTTTGTCATTTGTTTGTTATTTGTGTTATTTTTTATATTACTATTGAATCAAACTTGTGATTAATGTGAAAGGGCTGCAAAGCTCTTGATCTGGCACCATAGTGTAGCCGGTAGGGGTGGGCTATCTGACGATCTCATTTCGGAATCGATCTTAATTTGGTATATGATCTGATTTACAGAGGAATCGATCACATCGCAGGGAATTTTCTGCGACGCTCTGGCGAACGCAGAAACCGTAATGACTCTAAAAAACAAGCCAGTCATGTAACAGAAAACTGCGCGTGCGCTCATTACAACCAACTTATATTAATTTTTTAATGTAGAGAGTACCAGTGTACTGTCTGTGTCGGCGTCAGGTGCAGTGGGCGTGGCCAGCTCTCAGTGTCAGCGGTGCATACAGAGACGTGAGTCGCAAATCTCGTTGTACTTCACCAAAATCAATGGAGACAACGCTCCTTTGCCACAAATGTAACAAATGTTTTGCAATCAAACAGTCTATTAACAGCGAATTCCAGTTTAAGTAGCATCCAAACAGATCATTTTAAAGGTTTAGTTCACCCTTTCTGAATTACAGGTCCTCACAAAAATAACAATGCGATAATCTCTCGCCAGTGATTTTATTTTTCCCTCTAAAAAACACTTATCACTCGTAGTAACCTTCAACTACAAATGCCCCAAAAAGTGAATTAGGAATCGGCCGTCTAATTCAATAATCTGAAGAACAAAATGTTGGTGCGTGTGAAACACTTACTTGAGGCCCGTCAGCTCTTTCCCAAAGAAGTGTATGACCACTGTACTGAAAACAAAGCTGGAAAATACCGTGAATAAACCCGCAATACCTGTAAGAAGAGAGGGGGGGAAAAAACATGAAGTGAAGCTGTGCCTTTACCGCTGACTGATGTGCACGCTGCAACGTCCGCAACACGTCAATCGTACTGACCCAATATGTATTTGGATCCCAGCTGTCGGAGATTCTTGAACTGGAAGTAGACGTAGACGATGGCCATGCAGCGGGTGACTGTCAGGATGATTATGTCGCTGCTGTGGATTTTCTGCAAGGAAAGAAAAAAAAAAAAACTTGGTTAAGAGTAAACACGCACAACATGAACAAAACACTCGTCTTTCCTCAGCTCGAGGGTAAAGACGACGCCGCCTCACCTCCTCCACTTTCGGGCACTCGTTCCACGAGCACATCTGGCTGCTGGCCGCCAGGCTGTTCATGGACACGAGGCAGACGGTGAGAGCGAGGGTGCCCACTATGACCTCCCATGGGTGGGAGGCCACCAGCAGGCCGTGGAGCCTGAACAGATGTCCCAGCATGGTGTTGCCAGGGTGCCTCTGAGCCACACCTGTGTAAGAGAAGCACAACGTCACATTGCATTCATTCTAGAACAGTTAATCGATTGACTATCGCCAACTATTTTGATAATCGATTGATCGGTAGGAGCAGTATAAATTCTCTGAATTCAGCTTTTTAAAAGTGAATATCTTCTGGTATCTTTGCTCCCCTGCGACAGCAAACTGTGTGTGGACAAAACCAAACATCATCTTCACACGTCGATGGCTATTTCTCGGCATTTTATGGATCAGAAACAACTGATCCAATAATCGATGGTGAAAATAATCGTCAGTTGCAAGTCCTAGTTCGCTCCAAGGCAACATACATTGAGTGCATTCAACCACGAAGACGTTTCCCCGAAAAGAGCAAGAATCAACATAAACGTGTACATGTTTATTCAGACAATAAATGCGGGGAGTGTGGTGCAGTTTGGACACGAGGATGTGACAGACACTTCAGACGGTGACGGCTCGTGATCGATTCTTCGCGGTTCTGATTCTGGTGACGTCACATCAAAGTAATGTCTCTGATGTGTTACGACTCGTAAACCGTCGACCAATAACCCCCCAATAAAAGTTAGCGTTAGCGTCGGTTAGCAATCGGCTACGTTAGCTCGACACACCCGGACAAAGCGACCGTCGCCAAGGTCAGTTCGCCCCCGCAGCCTCGGGGCAGTTTGACAAGACGGACATAAGACACGTACTTCTCGGGAGAACTGTCGCCGCGGTCAGAGGGTCCCTTCCATGGTCGGCACGGATCTCGGTGTTCCGTAAGTCGCTCGGCTAGCTGGCCACTTCGTCCTGACGTGCCGCCGAAGCCAACATGGCGTTTCGGAAATCCCGACGTCATGCCTACGTCTTACGACGAAGGGGCGGGGCGTCGGGCTAGGGGGTGGAGCTGTGAGAGGTGACGCGGAGGGGGAAGTCTGAGGAAATCGTGGAGAAAATGACACAAACATTAAAAAGTGCAACATAAACGACATAAGTGATGTGAATTGTTTTAACATTTAGATTTATATTCAACATTTATGTTTAACATTTAGATTTAGATTTCACATTTAGATTTATATGCAGCATTTATATTTAACATTTAACATTTAACATTTAGATTTAGATTTAGATTTAACATTTAACATTTAACATTTAGATTTAACATTTAGATTTAACATTTATATTTATATTTAACATTTATATTTATATTTAGATTTAACATTTAACATTTAACATTTAGATTTAACATTTAGATTTAACATTTATATTTATATTTAACATTTATATTTATATTCAGCATTTATATTTAACATTTAACATTTAGATTTAGATTTAACATTTAGATTTAAATTCAACATTTATATTTTACATTTACATTCATATTTAACATTTAGATTTAACATTTAGATTCAACATTTAGATTCAACATTTAGATTCAACATTTAGATTCAACATTTAAAATTTAGATTCAACACTTACGTTTTATTTTTACAAGAAAAGTAAATATCACATGTTCACAAATATTGTGAAAACATCTGATCAAAGGTGACTTAAAAAAAATAACTTTTTTATACATTGTTTGTTGCTATGTGGCAAAATGTTGCTGTTTATTTCAGTGTGCTCCACTTTACATTTGGCGCCCCATAGCCTACAAGCGATTTATTATCTACATATACTGATATGATATGATACTGAGTCACACTGAAAATTAGATTAGACACTGTGCAACGTTTATTTGGCTCTTTGGGTAAAGTGGGAGGATTCCAAAAGCAATTGCCATAAATATTTTCCATTTATCTTTTGAACTTTGTTAACTTACTGATAATAAAATCACACTTATCTACACTTTAAGATGAGTTTTAATTCACAATATTCAGAGCAAACGAGCATACTGGAATCACTGTAACAACTACTTAAAATATGAATCTGTTAAACCTGCCGGTGCAGTTTGATCTGCAAGGGTGTGGTCAATTTCTCAAAAAACAAACAAAAAACCACAAGAGGATATTAATGGTTACGTTATTCAGCCAGGTGAAAGAGGCCCGCATTCCAGCTCATGAATACCCCATAGTCTTCATGGCTGCAGGTAGAATTTTCATATTTTACAGAGGAAGGTCAACACTCGACCTTGTGCTCTTTGTGGCATGTGGACAGTTTAATCGAATTAGCCGTCCGTGACCAGCAAGTCGATGATATTTAGTGGATAATGAACTGGCTGCATGTTGCAATCTATTACAAGGTACATGATCACATACAAAAAATAATAAAAATAAACGTATTTGGGGTTGTTTCCTTTTTATCCACAACACATAACTCACATAAATCGTTCACGCGTACTTTTTGGTTCAAAGGTCACTGTTTGAAGTTCTTACTCCTATAGCTATGAGGAACATTTCATGCCATTTAATGTACTGCTGCTGAAGCTGTTGCGCAAGCACCAAGTGAGGACTTTACTCATTGACAACAGTAGGCTACTTGTTTCCCTTTCATGCTCAGCGGTGAGGCAGCCAAAAGTCACTTTACAGTGGAGCTACTACTGCAGAAGACGTGAACTTATAAATACTCTGAATGTCCATCGGATCTCAATGTTTATGTGTCCGTTGATGTTGCAACTTCATCTATGTGGCTACATGGTAAAATATTCATAACTGTTCACTGTTCAAGTAGTTTTAAATAGTCTGCAAGTAGTAAACGCTGTTTCTTTGGGCCTGGGAGCCTGTGAGCCTGCAGTGGCCTATGTGTTCTTATTATTACATATTACAAAATGTATACCTACATTTTGGACCTTTACAATATCAGTATGTACTTTACCAGTTCCTTCACTGGCATGTACACCCGACTGCATGAATGCTGAGTATTGTTGTACGCCTGTGAGTTTGCAGAGGCCACAGGCAAACTCAATGGTTGAAATGATTTATATGCATGGTTAATGAGAGCTCTCTCTCTCTCTCTCTCTCTCTTTGTTGAAAGGCATTTCCTGAAACCAATGATGAGGTAATGAAAAAAAGAAACGGACTAACACACCAGGGTTCTTCTGATTTGTAATAAAAAAGCAATGCACAGAGACTGCTCACATTCATGGCCCATAGTTTGCCCTGCCTATACTGTACCCTACTTGTGGCCAGACTTGCAATTGAGAATTTGGTATTGACAGTGGGCCAACTGCATTTCAGGCTCCAGATAATTCCTCCACAAAGCGTGTTCAGCAAGCAGAACCTGTTCGAAGTCGTCCACAGGCCCGCATCCCTCTTTTCAGATTGGTATCTAACGTCCAGATGCGTAAAACACTGTGTTTCTGAGTCTTCGCAGCTTGTTTTTTTTTCTATTCAAAAGCTCGCTCTATGTTCTCCCACACGGACACACGCTCTCATCTGGGTTGTAGCGTCGGCACAAAGAGAATGATGTTTTTTGTTTTTTTCTGAGGTTCATCCCTCGAAAGGGAAACCTGCTCTGCAGGCCGAGACGAGCGGTTTTAGGACTCCCGGAGTAAAACCCCGAGTGCCACCGTTCTTCTCTTTGACTTCTCTCTTCGGACGAATCCTGCCACGCGGGTTTTCCAACCATCCTCTCTCTCCAAGCTATGAACTCTCCGCCGGGATATCTGCTCTGGGACCTTGTCCGTGTTTTTACGCACAGCTCGACGCCTTTTGGAGCCTTTTGGAGCCGCTCCCTGCAAGCGTTGACAGTGTGCCTTATCGATTTGCCACAAGAAACGGCACTTTTTTTGTTTGTTCTTTTTTCTTTTGCTGCCTGTATCAGTCATATTAGTTCGGACAGAGGCTTCCTCGAGCCCCGCCCCTCTCTCCGGCTCCTATTCGCTTCTCCTCTCCGGGACACTGGGGCCGAGCAAAGGCTGAGATTCGGAGCGTGCGCTACTTCTTGTCGCCTTTGTGCGACAGAAAATGTGGCAAAATGAAATGTCGGCATGCGGAACGGATGGTTTCTTTTCGTTGTTATTCATTTTTTGAAGTGGATGGTGACAACGCTCGCGCGTAAAAGTGGAATGGCGCTGAAGACACATTTTCACTTCGAGTATTTTTTTTCCTGACATCGCATCATCACATCGCTTTCTAAGTAGAGAGCAGGAAGGACCCAGATGTAACGGAGACAATCTGAACGTGTCCCAGTTTTTACTTTTGCCGTCGGAGTGCGACTTGATGAAACGGTTTGTGGGACGCTGGCCGGGTAGACTGGCACCATGCGCATGGATCAGGGTGAGTGTGTTTTACACTGGGCCTGTGTCAAATGCACATTTCTGATCTTCAGGTGTTTCTTTCACGGCGTTGGCCTCTGTCCCCCCCACCTCACGCTTGTCTCCCCTGCAGCAGAATGAGTGCAAGACTTTTTAGACTGAGGAGGAAGTTCGCACCGTCACGCCTGTGCCTGCTGATCCTGTACGTCCTGCTGTTGGTCAGCGTGAAGTACAGCTCCGTCCCCGAATCTCCACCTGAACCTCCGCCGGCGGCCTCGGATGATGTGCACACATTTCACAAGTACAATGTCAGCTGCTCTGCTATATATGACATGGACCCGGCGGAGGTGGGCAAATCCCTGATCATTCGAAGGCGACACGTTGTGGAGGACACGGATGAAAGCCTCGTGAACCTCACCTCAAACTGCCCATTATTCCTCAAGTCCCGAGGCTATGACACGGTGTGTGTCTCGCAGGAGGAGAGAGACTTCCCTCTGGCTTATTCTCTGGTTGTGCATAAATCTGCGTGGATGGTAGAGAGACTCATCAAAACACTGTACACACCTGATAACATCTACTGTATTCACTATGATCAGAAGTCTTCGGCTCAGTTCATTGCAGCCATTGAGGGTCTGGACCGCTGTTTGCCCAATGTCTTCATCGCCTCCAAGCGAGAGTCCGTCTCTTATGCGAGCATCAGTCGACTGCAGGCTGATCTCAACTGTCTCTCTGACCTCCTGGAGTCCGAGGTCAAGTGGAAGTACGTCATCAACCTCTGTGGCCAAGATTTCCCCCTCAAGCCCAACATTGAGCTGGTGTCGGAACTGACGCGTTTGAAAGGGGCTAATATGTTGGAGACAAGCCGGCCTTCTAAGCTGAAGGAACAGAGGTTCACGTTTCACCACGAGCTGAGAGATGCTGCCTTCGAATATCAGAAACTGCCAGTGAAAACGGAGCAGAAAAAGACCCCGCCACCGCACGGTATCGAGATGTTCTCTGGCAACGCCTATTTTGTCTTGTCACGGGACTTTGTTGTGCACATGAACTCCTCGGATGTGGTGAAAGATTTTTTAGCCTGGTCAGAGGACACGTACTCCCCAGACGAGCACTTCTGGGCCACACTCGTTCGACTGCCAGGTGTACCCGGGGAGGTGCCCAGATCTGAGCCCGATATCACCGACCTGATGAGCCGGACCCGGCTGGTGAAGTGGAGTTACTTGGAGAATCACGTATACCCACCCTGCTCGGGGATACACATCCGCAGTGTTTGCATTTTTGGCGCTGGAGAAATGCACTGGTTGCTTAACTATGGCCACTGGTTCGCCAATAAGTTCGACCCCAAAGTGGATCCCGTTGTCATTCAGTGCCTTGAGGAGAGGCTGGAGGAAAAACAAAAGTTATTCCAGTCAGTGACTTCCACAACCTGTCCTGAGGGTTAACCAGAGCTTCAACAATGTGAAGGGCTTTTGCTACGCAATGATAAATTTCTATGAAAAGTGCCTTAAGATGATGTATGTTGTGATTCGTCTACAAATACAATTGAACTTAGCTGAATTGAAAAGCAGCAGAGGGGGCGTGTATACCCCATGCAGTCAATGCTTTTTAATATTGTAATAATGATATTTCATAATGACATCATCATGATGTAATTCAAACCACGTGACGACAAATGATTGGTATATGGAAATTAGATGTAGACTCTGTCTCTAATCTTATTGTTTGGAAAAATGATGATGTAATTCCCGCCATATGATCATAAACTATCGTCCGATCTAAGCTTTAGGTCTCGTCTATAGCCCTGTACGATGCAGAGATTCCGTGAAATGTGCATTTTTGAACTATGCATGACATTATTTTCTGCCTTTGTTGTGACTTCTTCATGCGACCACATATGATATCATATGACGGAGAATCATTTAATTTATTGATAATATAAGCTTAGGCTTGATTGTCTCTGTAGCCCTATAATTGTCGAGATATCTTGGGAAAATGTGTATTTGGGACCATATTTTTGTTGACGTTGACCTTTTTACAGATCACCTTCAAAAAGGTGATCTGCAGACTCCCCTGCTTGTGCGCGTACGCCGACGCACAGTGTAATAATCCTTAGCCGCAGCCCTGCATCAGTAATACTTAGCAACACTGTGTTAAATAAAGATGGCTTCTTTCTCACTGACATTCAGTGGCATGCGGCTTCACCGGCTGTGATCAGCATCCTTTATAATACCTGTTACCTCAAAGGATCAGTTCATCCAAATTGCTGAAAGACACATCGTTTCTTTCTTGTGGTGTGTATCCATGCACATAGTTTTGGTATTATTTGTTCAGAACACAGCAGTTAAAAAGTGTGTCTTCTTTTATACAGGCGCGGTGAAAATAATATGTTGAATTTGGATGGATGACTTTAATGATGGGTAATTATAATGTAATCAGTGGTTACGTCTGAGACCCAACATGCCCCACCCTTGTTATCTATTTACAATTCTTCTGACTCATGTGGAAAGATTTTAAGTACGCGCAAGTTACACAACATATCAGTCGTTATGCAATAGGTAGTGTCAAAATGCAAAATCTTCAATTAAATGTAACTTTGAATAACTTGTGACCGTCTCTGTATTTTATCCAAACACAAATCTAAGCGGAATATTGTACTTTTTTTTTTGTTGTTTTTTTAACTTAACTGTGGTTTTGTGCTGCCATGTACAAGATGAAAAGTCTGTGTGACTTCAATGACTGAGTGTTGGGAAACTGGTGTGGGCACTGCTGTCACCCGTGGCCTTGGAAATGCACATACAAAGTTACCATACAGCTACACATGGTCTAGCTACATTCTTTCAGCCAGTGAAGCATCATGTTACCTCAACACACATCATTCCATCAACGGACCTTTTTTTTTCGTGTGCATGTAACGTTATATTGTAGTCAGTAAAAACAAGTACTGGAGACAAAGAGAGCACAACATATTTTAGAGTTACTACCTGATTCAAAGTTCACACAGTTAACTGGTCTGTAGTTGTAATTTGGTCGTGGGTCTTAAATAGCTGCACTGTTGAGGTTTAAGATCCCCACAGGCTGGTTTTAAATCCTCTAGTTAAAAATGAGGAAATGACACCCACAGTGCTTGTTTTCCCTCATTGAAGAAACACGAAACCTATGAATATGCAGATGTGTTATCTTCGGTTGATGGCAGAAGACGAAATGCCAGTGTCGATCGGAGGTTTCAGGTTCTTGCTTCACACTTAGGTTGCATGTCCGACCACAGTCGACCTCCAAAATCCTGCTCATACGCACACGTCTTCAATTCAGATCCAAGATCCAACAAAATCTGCACACGCACCATACCAGTCTGCCCAGTGAGGTTCAAACAAGCGAAGTAACAGTGAGCAAAAAGCACGTTTGAGTAAAAGGGGAGACTTAGAGAGAATCCTCACGAAACAAGTCCATAGTGGCCGCTTGTGCAGTCATCAGCCGCCTTTTAACTATACTTCATGCTGCCGGCTGAGCAACACTCACTGTGCGACATTTACACGTTCCACCGCCTGGAGGTAGTCAAGTAAGTGGAGCGCAGACCATGTTCAGTCACTGCAAAAGCACCGCCAGAAAGGAAAAGATGATTCAAAGGCAGAGAAGCCGAGGAGGGGGAATGTCTCAGTGCTTATTAAAGAACAGCAAACCACAGACATCACACGTAACTGTTAAACATATTTGCGGTGTGTTTTCCTCAAAGGCGGTTTGACAGCGCTGGTTTGTGTTGGGGGGGTGTTGGTTAACACCAGGGTATCACATTGTGACTGTCATTAACTTCAGTGCCCTGTCTGTCCTGCTCGCTGAACGCACAGCGCTCGAGTCAAGTTCCGGTAAATTATTCATTTGTGTGGAGGACGTTTTGCAGCTCGCGTATGAGTGAGCCGGACGACCTGGCACGAGAAACGCCGCACCTATGTTGTCAGGTCGCACGGCGACCCGTCCACATACGAGCTCTCCCATCCACATATGGTTTCTTCTGGTTCCCAAAAAACCCCCCCCAAATGGCGCTGGCCAAAATGCTAAAAGAACGGTCGTTGACAAACCAATGGCTGACGTCATGGTGGGTCGCAAAGAAAAAGAAAAATTCAACTCCAAAACATTGACTTTAGAGCTGTCGACGTATGTGGAGCTCACGTAGCATCATCTGGGCTGCAAAATGTGTTGTTTGCACTTCCTCTCCGCTTCTTCACAGTTGGTTGAGTTCTTGTTGTGTGAGGGTTGTTTTTTTTTTGTGGTGGTTTTGAGAAAAAGGGTGAGGCCAAAAGCCTTGGTAATCCTTGTGTCTGGTTTCAGACTAAATGTTTCTGGAGTCCTAGTGTTGATTAATGTTCATTTGGTGTCTCAAACCACTGTACAATGTCATTTGATTGTCTCCACGAGTTGCACTTTTAAATCAACCACAGAAAAAAAGCCTTCTCTGCTGCCCAGGACGTCCTTCGAGAGGAACAGGTCACCGCCTGACACATTACAGCATGACTTCGTCTGTGATCGCCGCTTTTTCCCCCCCCCGCTGCGACAAAATATGATGTGAAAGTGCAACGGTAGGAAAGCAGAACGTTTTATTTGCTTTCACTGAGGCTCACCGTAATGTTCCGAGCTCTCAAAAAGAAAAGAAACAAAGAAACGCCGTTCCGAGGTGTTTGGATTTGCAGCGCTTTGCTGAGGTCCAGACCCTGACTGGCTGTTTTGCGGTGAACGAGCACCACGTCCACAGTGCTGCATCCCACGCAGAAACGAAAAAAGCGCCGCAGGTCAGAATGAGGCGAGACGTACCTTTGTTTGCGCGATCTATAGCCGCGTTTGCGCTGTCAAGGCCAAAAACTCAGTCAGGGCGGATGTTGAACAATGTCACACTCAGTACTTGGAGATAAGCCCGGAGATGGAAGATGCAGCAGTACAGTACGTGTTTTGAAAAGCCACATGAAATGAAACAGCTGACATAGCTGCGACGTGGGCCGAGCCCTGCACTAGTTGTACGGTGTGCCCGACGCGGTTTGAGGAAAATAAAGATACCCTTCCAACAACACAGGATTCCCTGACCGGGAACCGCGTGCCAACCCGTACCAGTTTGACGAGGTTACCTCTCAGAGAGTGAGGGTTTGAACAGTCGTTCAATTTTCCTGTTAGTGGAACTGGGTGTGTCTTGATGGAGTACAAAATGTCATTTCAAGAACTTGATCAACACGTTAGAAGGGAGATGTGTGCTTATTTGAATGCAGAATGGCCTCATAACTATGGTACATTTTCCTCCATTGATCGAGGCCCACTGCCTTGGTATGAACTGCTTTATTCTGTATATAGCTGTCCAGTCTGCATTAACTATAAACTGTATAGAAAGAGACATTATTTGCTGTCTGTGGCAACAAAAAAACCCCCCAACAACATAGCACATGTGATTATAAAAAAAAATGAAATTAACAAGTAGAAAATGTCTTATTTTCATGGCCAATATTTCGAATCCAAATTTGACAGAACATAGATTTTTCTGTTCACCAAGAAAGAATCTAGACCTTAAGCTGAGCAGGTTATTCAAGGCAGCTGAAAAACAGTTGAGGAGGCGGATCGTGCCGCACATATGACGTGTTCCTTAGAGGGCAGTAATTCACAAGGATGGGGATGGCGCAATTTGTCGATTGTCCTCTGTTGCCTGCCTCGTTGCCGGCCGCACTGACAATTCTGGCCACTTTTTAAATATAGATAGATAAATCTATCTATATTTATTTGAGAGCATTTCCACACCACTGTGCTAATTTTAGGCGTCTAACAAGTACAACGTCACTGCAGCGTCAGACGTTGAAGGAAAAGAAACTGTAAAGGGTAAAGGTGATAAAAAAACCCCATCATAGAGAATAGTGAACTGGCACCAATGCGATCATTTCAGCTCCGTCAAACGCCGATATATACAGTACAGCATCTTGTTGTGATGCTGAAATCTGAATCTTACAAGGGCGGCTAACTCTAATTTTGCTAAATTCCTGTCTCGTATCCCTGTAACCTATTCAGTTCATGTTTTAACGCCTGGCTCAAGGATGGAAACAAAAGGAGAGGTCACACAGAATTAGGCTGCGTACCAGAAATGCAAGGAGGCCGGTCAGGGAGGATGCCAGAACCGGGGGAGAGACAAAGCCGAGAGACAATGCTGTGGGTTTGAACAAACAGGCTTCAAATACCGGCCCCTTGCAGGTGGAGAGACAGAGAGGGAGCTGTCTTCACCAGTGGAAGCCCAGTATTTGGACTAAATTGTGTTTTGACCTATCATTAGGCCTTTTTATCCCCATGTCCTCTGCTGAGGCTAAACTACACTGGCTGCTCAAGCTGAACTGCTCAGTTGTCGCGTCACCGTGATTCTTTACCAAGTTCCACCAGTCTGTCTTACAAATAGCCACTAGTTAGAAAACCCATCTGGTATCGCAGGCTTTTTGTAAGTGCATAAATTGCCATGCCCCAAAATACAAAAGTCCGTGTGTGAAAAAAGAGCTGACTAAGAATGCGTCACAGTGCAGGTCTCCGATCTGATACTGAATAAATGAATATGCTCTGTTACACCGTTGCAATCCTCATGTTTTGTGTTTACTGGTTTTATATTTTTTCAAATTAAGTTCTGGGACACACAATTTTTCTTCTGCTGAGGCGCTGTCCATGGTGTTGAAAGGTGCGCTGATGAAAAATCCATAATTGTGCCATAAAATAATAGCAATAAAAAAGAATGATAAGGAGAGGAAGAATGTTCTGAAACCTTTTGTTTAGTTGTTGTACAACAATATTATAAAAAAAATGCCTGATCTGTTGAACAGTACATTTCCTGTTCCAGCTGTCTGTGTACGCATGAAAGGTTTTTTTTACTGGCTCGCATTAATTCTTGAAATATTCATATAATCCAATGGAATCATCATTTGATTTTGACTGTTTTCAGCGTAAACACTCCTCCGACATCTATAATTTCCATTTGAGCATGACAAACTTAGACAGATGAATGGCTGAGTAATGCAGCGGGGTGCACACTCTTTATCTAAATAGTACATTTCTGTCTCCATGACTGACAGATGAAAGGGCTTTTGCAGATTTCAATATACACTTGAAGAATTTAAAACAAGTCACATTGGGTTCTGAACCTTTACATGGGCTAATGTGTGTATTTATTTCAGTGACAGAGATCAATTTATCTTCCAAATTCACATGTTCCCACCGTGAGTACTTCTTGTTGTGTTACCCACAAAGGGAAGCGCGCGCTTTCAAAATCTGAATTGCAAGGACAGCGTATTACAAAGAGTATGTTTTAGTGCATGAAGAGAAAACGCTGAAAGAATCAACTGTTGGCATTGTGTGGTGACACCAAACCGAATAAGGAAACTGTTCAGACTTATTCATTTTTCATGAGAAAAGCAGGACATTTCATCAATAGATGCAGCTCATACAGTCCAAATGAGTGAATGGGCTGTACAATTGAATGCATCTTAGACATACATGTCAGAGAATGCCACCCAACTGGAAAAATAGACTGGTAATAAGATTACCAGGGTCAACACAAATAGGACTCTATACAGAAAGGAAAATACCATATAATGTACTTTGGTATTTAGTATATGATCTGTGGTATTAAATCACTCGGCTGGTTTTGCTGGAATCGCATCTAGACTTTCAGAAAATATTTTTTTCAAAATGCCCAAGAACTCAAAGGATGTGATGATTGGGTTTTCTAATCAGCACGTCCCCCACACAGAGCCCCATCAAATACATGAAGCATGCGCTATTCTTCAAGAGGGGAGTGAAAGTGACAGCCACAGTCCACAGTACGATCTCTTTCTAGACTACATCACGTCGCACCTCAATGTTAGCCCTCATGTAATCCTCGTCGTGGCAAATATCTGTCATTTTTGTTTTGGGTTCCCAAATTAATTTGACATGTTTTTCACCAAAAATATCTCAAGCACAAACAAGGTTTATTCTCTTAGAAATTACAAATAATATGCTGCTAAACGATTCCCGGAGAAACAATAACAGTGTCCCTAATAGGATTTTGTTATAAACTTAATGTTTTTAGTCAACACAGACACATTTTTTCCCCCTAGCAGCCCTCTTTAGTCACATTATCGATTCAATGCAATGAAACATGATTGACATTTTCATGACCATGTTTGGGCATTTGAAAGATCTAAATCTTGATTCATTTGGTGGTTCAATGACAGAATGTGTTTAACCAAAATCACCACTGACCATGCACTATGTGAATGTGCTCCGATGATGTTTTCCGAGCAATATTTTAAAACGCCGCCACAAGTCTGTTGATCAGCGGTTTACATATTCAGCTATTATTTTCTGGTGGTTTTTTTCTGTGCAGTTTAATTCCTCATTGAATGCCTCTGTCCAAGGGGAAACAAAAACCAAATGATATCTTGTTGTAGAAACCAAAGTCATTTTTACAGTTTAGTTTTTCGCACAGATGAAATAAACAAGATGTGGCAGTTTAATTAGAGACTGTCAGTCTTATTATATAGTTATTTTTAGTGCAGTTTGTTGTGCCATGATGTCTCCCCTTTCCATCCTGTCAAGATTTTGTACCTGGTCGTGGGGCTGCAGAAAAAAGAAAAACCCCTGCATGCAAAGATGTTCTTCCATCGCGTGGCCAAAGGAATGAAAGAAACAGATACTGTAGCTGTCACAAAGATGTGATCAAAAGAATTTAGAAAAAAACCTCAGTTGTGTTTTCTACACACAGATTAGAGCTGAAACGTTTGAAAACAGAAAATGTCACGCTCTGTGGTTCAGACGAAGACACGGCATGAAAAGTAGCCTACGTTTAGCAACAAAGAAAAGATCCCGATCCTTCTCCCTCCTCATTCAATCCTTCCTTCAAATGAATGACTCATGATTTTTTGTATGAAAAAAATTTGTTTTTCTTTCATCTTCAAATCTTTTTCTTTTCTTCCATCTCCTGACCTTGGTTGCAAAATACATGTGATCTTAATAAACTGCATGGATATGCTCTTCTGGCGTACTTGAATCGCAACATGGGCTCTCTTCACTGTTGTTAACACGTACTCTTATTTTTGAAATTCTTTCTTATAGCCACACTGTACAGATCCAGACGGTCACTGAGGTCAGCCCTGCACAGTGGCAGCCTGGATCCACTTGGTGGCGCTGTGGCTTTGTCAGTGCAAAAGTTGAGCACGCGTTCTTCTGAAGCACTCCTGTGCCTTTCCTCTTGTTTCACACAATCCTTGGTTTCACATCCCACAGGTTTGACTCTGAAAATGAAGGAACGTGTTGGAGGATGAAAAGAAAGTGGTGCTATAGCTGCATGGTCTGATAACTATTATGTTGAACGAGTATTAAACTGGAATAGATTCTATTTTTGACATGTAGTATCATCCATGCTTTGAACCTAAGAGTTACAACCTCACGAACCAAGACATCATTTGTCTATTGCATAGTGCATTATGGTTATTCGATGTAAAATGCACTACACATTCATTTTGAACAATCTCGCGGATGATCTCAAATATGTGGTATATTCAAAAGTTTGCCAAGAAATAATGTAAATAAACAAATATGAAAAGATTGTTTGAAATCCTATCACACTTTGTGTGCTTGGCAAATCACTTCTGGTTAATTATCCGGTTGACAAATGTTGATACCTGTGTATCAGTTTGCATGTGTATGCACATACGTGGGTACGTGCGTGTGCAAGCCCCTGTGTGCGTATGTGTATTCAAACCATACATAAATGTATGCGTGTGTATGAATATGTACATGCTTAATTACCATTCAAAATGCATTTTTCTGGACTGTGGAGCTTGTACAAATCAAGGAAAAGAGACAAGGGTCGGGTTAATATGCGTGGGGAGTCGTAAGGTCATTGCTCTAATCTGGTTGTTATTTACTCGCCATTCTACACCCCTTCAAATCCAACAGTAAATGTTGCAACTCATTGTCTAGGTTCATCAGAACATTTGTGTCCCCTCATGGAAGTGCGGTCACTTGTTCTATTTTTGCTGTGACAGCCGTGACTTAATGTGTCCTAAAGGTGCCCACCTGGGTGCATAAACACTCGGCCTGACAGCCGGGCTGTGCATGGCTTACTCCTCCTCTGTTCATTTTATAGTGTGCATGTATCACTTTATGGCACCCATCTATCTGGTAAACCTTGAAAAGGCTGTTGAGGCTGCGGATAAATCTGAGGGTGACACTCTGACAGTCCCAGATCTGCCTGTCCATGTTGCCTGAAATCTCTCTCTGCGATCGTAACTTTACTCCCTCACGCATTCTGACATATTCCTCGCGCAAGCAGTGTGTGTGTGTGTGTGTGTGTGTGTGTGTGTGTGCGTGTGCGTGTGTGTGATCAGATACACCAGCTCAGCTCTAATGTCACCCATCCAGCCACAGCTGACAGGTGAAACGTACTAAAAGTATTGCAGCATGATACAGCTTATTTGGGAGTTTTGTGTCAGAGCGACTGGCTGCGATCTAAGTGAGCGAATGTGTGTTGCAATTGAACCTGGCATGCAGACATGTTTGTGTGTAAAGGAGTATGTGAGTGTAATTAATGATGTGTTCCTCCTCTTCATAGTGTAATAGGATTTCCCCACCCCAGGCGGTAGGGAGAGTGGGAGGGGGAGAAAATGGGTCTGCACGTATGTATGTATGTGTGTGAGACGGAGTGTGTGTTAGTGAATGGGAGCTCTATAGTGCCAATAGAGGGCCTGTGTGTGTGAGTGTGTGTGTGCGCGTGTGTGTGTGTGTGTGTGTGTGTGTGTGTGTGTGTGTGTGTGATGGGGGGAGGGGGAACAAGCAAGTGATTTATAACAGCTACTCCAGGTCTCTCCTCGCTCCCACAGCAGCATTGCAAACACATCCATTACAAAAGTACTGATGTTAATGGCATTGTTGTGTGTGTGCGTGCGTGCCCCAGTGTGTGTGCGTGTGTGTGTGTGTGTGTGTCTGCACATGGGTGTGTGTGTGTCTGTGCGCGCGCTCGATACGTAGGCTGCACAAGTGTGGGTGTGCACCTTCATGTGTGTGTCTGAGAGTGATAACCAGATGCTACTGGGTGAAAGGAAGGTGAAGGTTACTGAGGGTGCTTCGTGGAGGTTTACTGGTGCTCAAATCCCAGTGCTAATATGCATGTGTGTGTGTGTGTGTGTGTGTGTGAGCGAGAGCGAGAGAGAGAGAGAGAGAGAGAGAGGGGGTATGTGTGTATACATGTTTGTGGCTAAGTGAAGGTGCATGTGTATACGGGCAAACAGCCGATTTGTTTTGGACCCTTACCGAGGAGTAGGCTAACTCCAGTACCCTGCCTCCTTGCTTGGCTCTGTGTGTGTGTGTGTGTGTGTGTGTGTGTGTGTGTGTGCGCGTGCGTCGCTCTGCTGGGGAGATGCAGTCGAGATGGAGTGATAAAAAGCGGAATTGAGGAAAAATACTCCAGAGAGTAAACAGAGAGAGCAAAGACAAAATAAATACAGAGGATGTGGAGGTTCTTGGTAATGGACTGGTGGATGCTGAGGACCACATCCACTTCAGTGTGCGTGTGTGTGTGTGTGTGTGTGTGTGTGTGCGGGCGCGTGGAGTGAATATGGGAATATATATATACACACACATAGTGTCTGGCTGTCTCCGCTCACATTACCCTTTACATTAAAACCAGTCAGGGGGAAAATTACTGCAGACCTGGGCCACCTTCTGCCCACCTGGCCCCACAGCAAGAGGAGGGGGATGTGGAGCCAGAGGAGGGGATAAAGAGGAGGATAAGGGGATGTGGAGGTGGGGGGGTCAGGGGGGCCTGGTGAGGGACAGGGCTGCCCAAAGGCACTGGTCTGTAGTCGGTTTAAATACAAAAAGGGGATTTCTGGTCGTGGTTCTGTGCCTGAGGGCCTCAGAAAAATGTACCTGGGTTAAAGGGAACGGCGGAAGTTCTGGATTCATTAAGTAAACATATGTAACATGAAAGGGATTGCTCGCAGTGACAAATCAATATACAGTTGTCTCTCCAAGCTGCCGTTCCTCTTCACGCTACAAAGCATTTTAGCATCTCTTAGCTCATTGTTTTGGATTCTGGAATTGTAGCCCTACTGTTCAGGTTCTTTCTTACCTCTCTCATTGTTTCCAGCCACATACAGGGTTGGTTTTTTTTTTAAAAACACCTCTGACAAACCGATTGTACGCTACTTGCACAGAAGCAGACAGCAGACAGATTAACTAGTCAGCACCTGGCTGATGAATACAGTGAAGCATTTAGCTGCTTAACCGAACATATCCCTCAGGAGTCGCGGTGGGGATGAACAACGGAGGTAAAATAAGAATAATTGACGGATGTTGTTCAAACCACCACTACTTTTTTTCGCCTCAGAGCAACGTGGTCCTTACCAACGCTTGGTTAACGAACTAGTAAAGGTAAGGGTGATGGTTGGGCTTAGGGTTATCAGCACGATTACTTTACAGGATATAAGCAAATCCATTTAAATCCACTCCAACTCGACGGACTCACCAGGTCCACCGCTGACCTCTAGCTGCCGTGTGCATAACTACCGCTAGAGGTCTGCGGCCTTTAAAACGGCCGCATACGTCGTAATACCCCGTAAAAAAACGACATAGTTTGTCGTATGAGTTGGAGGACAGACTCTTATCGACCTAAGTATTATCAGTAATAGAAGTAGTCAAATAAAGGGTAATTTCTGTATACAAAATGGATTCTTACAAAGGACAATGTGCTAACGAAATATTATTGTTTTTACGGTCTGGCAACCAAAAAAGTTGCCCCTATTATTGGTCTATGATCAATCTATGAACACTTGATGAATTATATATAAAATAAATTATAATTTAAAAACAATGTATCAAATATACCTTCATATAAAATGGTGTCCAGCAATTAAATTAAACATTTCATGTTGAAGAAAACTAGCCTATTGTTGGGTACTTTTGTATTATAGAACTGCAGCATATTTTAACCATCAAAATCCTCAAATTTGACATTGCTGTCAGATGACTGTAACGTGCAATATTTCCCTCTAAAATGTAGTGAAGTATAATAATAATGTGGCATTAAAAGTAAATTTGAAAGTAGACTTCCTTGGAATTGTCTCTTCGCAAAGTACTTGGTACTTTTTTTTAAACGACAAACTGAGGAAAACAGAAAACATACAGGGACATTGTATGTAAGATGAAAGCCAGTTCTTCAAGTTGTAAGAGAAGTTTTTATTACCAGTGCTATTTACATAGAAATTATACAGGCTCGCTCCCACCCCCCACTCTTCATATGTGCACAATTTCACGCACACACGTACACGCACACGCACACGCACACACACACACGCACACACACACACACACACACACACGCACGCACACAGTCAAGTGTTAAGGGAAACACACATACAGCCACACACTCACTTTTGTATCCAAGGATGTCTCAGTACACCAGAAATAAGACACATTCTCTCTAGATCTTACACAATGTCCAAAGGAAATGCAAATCAAATCAAAACAATATTCAAGTAGAGCTAACTCATTGTGGGCAAACAGCAATACAAGTGTCTTGTGCACGTGTGTTGTGTCGTTTTCAGACATGTTGTGTGTGAGGAGACAGAGCTGAAAGTCTTAATGTATTTGGCTTAGGGAATTATGGGAGTTTCTGTATTGAATAATATCAGCTAACTTGGGTTGGGTGTCGCCTTTCAGTAGCAGTATTAAAAGGGGAGATGAAATATCGTATTGTATTGGCTTTTCAAATCAAAGCTCTAACAACACTTGTCCCTGAAACTGCAGAATTATCTTTTGGCATTGTTTCCAAAAAAAGAGAGAGGGAGAATCTGCAGTACAGGGGTCTTCATGCACACACAGCCAGGTTGTTTTGGACTCTGTGTGTCGTACAAACTTGGCCACTAGATGGCAACGAGAGCTTCGGAGCGGACTGGTAATGTCACAGATGTAGTCTGCGCCCTCTTTTGTTTTCTCTCTTTAGAGGAAGGAGACCTCAGCTGTTGAAGGAGATTCTCCATTATGGGTTCAATGTTCTTTTGAAAATCATTTCCATTAAAACATGCTTTTCAAAAGGGATAGTAACAAAAGGAAGGTCAGGTGAAGCAGTGCACGGAGCAGAACTATCAGGGCCGCCTGGTTGGGTGTGCGTGTGTGTGTGTGTGTGTGTGTGTGCGTGTGTATAATTGTGTCCGTGTTTTGAATAATGTTATAGACATCCTTCTTTTAAGCTGTGATCAAGAACACTTTTTGTCCATTAAAAGACTTATAGCTTAGTCGTGTAGAGAACGTCAGTGCCAGGGGTGTGTGTGTGTGTGTGTGTGTGTGTGTGTGTGTGTTACAGTTTCTCTCAAGCAGCAGCGTTTTATTTGACGAATTGTCTTACGGAAAAGAAAATTTTAAATGAGCAACATTTTGGACTAAACCAATCCTGTCTTGAATGCAACATATGTTTTTGTACATGAGGATTAAAGCATGTATTGAACCTGGTCCTTTGTCTTTTTAATATGGAGGGTAGAGAGGCAGCTCAGCAATAAAGACAGGTGTAGAGCAACAGAATGGGAAAAAAACAACAACAACTGTCTTGCTTTGAAGCAACGTTGTTAAAAAAAAATGTGATGAGAATGAAAACAACTAAAGATGTCCCCTTTGGCATTTCTCTCTAATGTGTTCCTAGAGCATTAGAAGACACCTTCACTAACATTAAGGGGAAGGCGAGAAGCATTTTGCTGGGTAGAATCGCAACTCTTTTTTTTTGTAGTTCAAGTCCAGTAATCCAGGAAGGGATATGCTTTGGAGTTTCTACAGGGCAGCAAATGTTCATGTTTCCCATTGAGCTATCCCATTCTCGATTTCCATTTCCATGACCGTCAGTTCGTCCACTGTCAAACCCAGATTTTAAAAAGTCCTCCATAGAAATTTCAGCTGTACTTTTCACCCCTCCCCCCATTTCATCTCCTGAATTAACT